>NC_056749.1:133501880-133531880 GCF_019279795.1 Protopterus annectens
ATTAGCAAGGAGAAGTGCGTACAGCTATGAAGAGGATGAAGAATAGAAAGGCTGTTGATCCAGATGACATACCATTGGAAGCATGGAGATGGCAGTGGAGTTCTTAACCAGATTTTTTACTGAAATCTTGGAAAGTCAGAGTATGCCTGAGGAGTGGAGAAAGTGTTTTGGTACCCTTTTTCTAAGAATAAGGGTGATGTGCAGAGTTGTAGTAACTACATAGGGATAAAATTGATCAGTCACAACTTGAAGTTATGGGAAAGAGTACTGGAAGCTAGGTTAAGAAGGGAGGTGATGATTAGCGATCAGCACTATGGTTTCATGCTGGGAAAGAGCATTACAGATGCGTTGTTTGCTCTGAGACTGTTGATGGAGAAATATAGGGAAGGTCAGAAGGAGTTGCATTGTGTCTTTGTGGACTTGAAGAAAGCATATGATAGGGTGCCTAGAGAGGAGTTGTGGTATTGTATGAGGAAGTCAGGAGTGGCAGAGAAGTATGTAAGAGTGGTACAAGATATGTATGAGGGTAGTATGACAGTGGTGATGTCTGCAGTGGGAGTGACAGATCCGTTTAAGGTGGAGGTGGGATTACATCAATGATCAGCTCTGAGCCCTTTCTTATTTGCAATGGTGATGGACAGGTTGACAGACGAGATCAGACAGGAGGCCCCATGGACTGTGATGTTTGCAGATGACATTGTGATCTGTAGTGAGAGTAGTGTCCAAGTTGAGGAGACCCTGGAGAGGTGGAGATATGCTCTAGAGAGGAGAGGAATGAAGGTCAGCAGGACCAAGACAGAATATGTGTTTGTGAATGAGGGATGATAGAGGAATGTGGTGAGGATGTAGGGAGTAGAGCTGACAAAGGTGGATGAGTTTAAGTACTTGGGATCAACAGTTCAGAGTAATAGTGAGTGTGAAAAAGAGGTGAAGAAGGTAGTACAGGTGGGGTGGAATGGTTGGAGAAGAGTGTCAGGAGTGATTTGTGACAGAGTGATACCAGTAAGTGAAAGGGAGGGTCTACAAGAGGGTAGTGAGACCAGCTATGTCCTATGGGCTGGAGACAGTGGCATTGACAAAAAGGCAGGAGTCAGAGTGGAAGTGGCAGAGTTAAAGATGTTGAGATTTGCACTGGGTGCGATAAGGATGGACAGGATTAGGAATCGGTATATTAGAGGGTCAGCTCAGGTTGGACCATTTGGAGATAGTCAGAGAGGCGAGATTGCGTTGGTTTGGACATGTGCTGAGGAGGAATGATGGTTATATTGGGAAAAGGATGCTAAGGATGGAGCTGCCAGGTAAGAGGAAAAGAGGAAGGCCTAAGATAAGGTTTATGGATATGGTGAGAGGGGGGGACATGCAGGCGGTTGGTATGACAGAGCAATATGCAGAGGACAAAAAGAAATGGAAACAGATGATCTGCGGTGGTGACCCCTAATGGGAACAGCCGAAAGAGAAGAAGAATAATCTTTTTTTTGTTCCTGTATATAAAATTTCAATAAAAAAATTTCAAAAAAAAGCTTAAAAGTATTCTGAATTGAAAATAAGAAAAAAAAACTTGGACACACTAAATTACCTTCTGTATATTCAGCTTTTTGTAACCCTTATAATTAACTCTAAAAGCAAATTCACTGGAAGACTGCTTCTCATCACTGTGTCCTGTTTCAACTTGCCTTGTTGTATTTTGTGTCCTACTGCTTTACCATCATTGTCCACCGATGCTGTTTGCAGCAAATCTGAACTGCTAAAATCTCATTCCTAAATTCCACTTTAAACCTATTTTATCTAATTCTGTATGTCCAGTTTTCCCAAAACCTCCCTTTAATTATTACATTAGCCTTTTTCGTCTTCCACAGTACCTGAAAATGGCTTCATCATATGTTGTGCAACCTCTCCCTCTCATCGTCATTTTTCCTGTGTAATTTGTTTTTACTCTTAATCGGATTGTTGTAGCTTTTTCCCTAGTCTTCAGACTAGGGTTCTTACATGGCCCAGCAGGACTACCCAAGTAAACAAATACACAAAAAATGAATCATTGAATTAAATTCATTAAGGATAGCAAACCGCTGCTGTAATAACCCCTGAGTAAAGTTCCTAATCCAGTGACTTAAGAAGGTATTTAGAAACACAATGTGTTGCACTAATGGTTAAGGTGTTTGCCTTACAAACACAAGGTACAGGGTTTGAATCTCACAGGGGATAACTGGCTAGGCTTAAAATGGTTCGCAAGGGCAGTTAGCCTAGTACTAATATATGAACTATATATGCAACAAGCCTGCTTCTAGTTGGATTGCTCAGTGCATTACAAGAAAATTATTTAACACTACGGTGGTATGAAGCCTTTTGTGTAGTAGCAATGCAGTGGTCTGTTGGATAGTGCCTATAGCATGTGTACTTTTCAGGTGGAATGGCTAATGTACAGTAGCTATGTGGTTTGCCTTGCAGTCGCACACTGGGACTGAAATACCATGATTGAGCAATTCAACGAAAAGTTGCACATCGTCATTTCAAAGTAGGGCATTGAGAACCGATCATGGTAGTTTTACAGTGAACACACATTGCTGTCTTTAGTGGCAACATGACTGTTAGGTCAAAAACAGGTAAGTACCACAGGGCTGTCTGCATGCATGTGTAGTGGGTATGTGGGTGAGCGAGAGAGAGACTGTCCAGATGTCTTTGTCACTGTATATGTGTTAGAATGTGTGTGTGTGATGCCTGAAACAACAGTACTGCATGGGTTGTTAGGGAGAACACAGTGCAGTTATTCAAGTTCATTAATTGTTCAATTCACATTCAGGAAAATGTCTCACTAATGAGCTTATGTTTTATTTGATTTTTGCAAGTCTCTGAATTCCTGGTTAAGTCTGTAGTACTACTGAAACACAACAGCTTAGCTCTGTTAACACTGTAGAGCTAACGTTAGATGAATGTTCCCCCCAAACAGTCTAACTTTTTTACTGTAGTTTTAAAAGTATCCTGCTATATCTTAAATGAGTAGGGTCCACTAATAAAAAGGGACTGCATTAGAAATTACTCCTAGGTTGCTGGGGGGGGGGGGGGGGGGGGCTCTTAGACTTTCTGGAAAATAAAGCTTTCTAAAAGCAATGTACTGCAGCTTTATAGCTGCCCAGATTTACTGACATTTATGAAATTTGTCCTATTTACATGTTCAGAACAGCAGCTTTTGCCCTATGTAGAAGGGGCAATCTAGCAGGCCATGCACAGCTGTGATTCTTGGGGGAAGGGGTCTAGTAGCTATACTGAATATCCCTTCAAATCAGGTAGCCCTAAACCATCCTGTTCAATAGGTAGAATCAGCGGATTATCTATCTTTACTTGTACCCACTTCCCCCATCAAATAAATTATTTTAATTTTTTATTAATTACCATTCACAGTTTTTTCTACTTGCTGATAAAATGATGCCTGACCTATATGCACGACCAAAGGAACTAAAAACATGTTTTCCTGCTTGTGTCTTTTTGTTCATATCCAGTAATTTCCAATCTCTCTCTTTTTTTTGTTATAAGTAAATGTCTGCTTGGTCTCTCTTCACGGATCTAGGATGTTTGCTCGACTGAGCAAATGACCGAAATCCAAACGGCCGGGCACACTTGCGCAAAGCACTATTAACCGAAGCAGCAGTTTCGCATAAGTATGACTGTTGCCGAGGCTGTACTGCGGTGCGGGTAAGGGAAATTTCACTTTTCCCCACTGTAGTGTGGTCTCGGAGGGAGAATATTAAAGTAGGGGGGTGTGGGGGCACAGCCCCCCTGCTAAAATGTAAATGAAGTGTTTGTTTTTTTTTCACCCACTTTAACGAAAGCGCTTTTTCGATAAAAGTGCTTTCGTTAAAGTGTGTTTGGGTTTTATGGATTTGGACGTTTGCTCAGTCGAGCAAACGTCCTAGATCCCTTCTCACATATCCTTAACTCTCACACCAGAGTCCTTTTTAATCTGCACATCTAAATACTTCATCCTTTTATTTGTCTGTAAATATGGGTCTTGTTGAAGTAATTCATGTTTAGGCATATCATTTACAGATATAGCCTTTGTTTTGCATTCATTTATTTTATATCTTGAAAATACTTGAAACTGTCTTAAAATATTCCACAAAACCCTAATGTCAGATTCAGGATTTGTCAGTACAAGATTTCGTTTGGAAACAAAACTATTTTTTTTCTTGACTACTTTACCAATTATATCTATAATTTGCATGTCCCTTGTCTTTTTAGTTAAGGTTCCAGGTATTTTTTTTGTTTATTTATCCTTTGTTGACAGGGTTAACCCCCCCCCCTCCCTCTGGTGGCTTCTTTTCAGGGGAGACCCAAGGTGGTATTTATACTAGTATGGGAAATTTGGCCAGGGCATTGGGGAACTTTGTAAATCTGTTTTTTTTTTTTTTTTTTTTTTTTTTTAATGGTGCGTAAAATGAAAGACCCCTACTGTGTTCAACAGATGCTGTAGGATTTTGATCTGAAGGACAACACACTTGGAAGTAAAGGACATGATTGGTGCCAGAATAGAACCCACATCCTTCTGTGCCAAAAGCAAGTGTATTACCTGTTGCACCACTGACACTACTGTTATAGCAAATGAGAGGAAAAGGGGAAATCCCTGCCTGGTCCCTCTATTGTTATAGAAAGGACTTATCCCACCTTTATTTTTGCGTCTGGTCCAACATGTAGTCTCCTTATTAACTCTGTTATACTATTTGGGAATACAGACACTAACATTGTCCTACTCTTGAATTACCAGCAAACCCCACTAAATGCTTTCTCTGTATCCAAACTAAACAACAGTAGACCATTTTTTTATATTCCACTTCCCTCCAAATCATCCTTGTTCTATAAATCTTATTAAATGTATGTTTCTCTTCCACAAAACCATACTGAAAAAGATTTATCAGCTTTGGTAACATTTTGTCATGCTGTTAGCTAATATGGACATAGGCTCTTAGGTTTAGGATCAAAGTTTGTGTATATACGAGGATGGGTTTGCAGGGTTCTTGCCCTATTTTGGTATTAAATTTTGGTAATAACCACTTCTTCCTTCTTCCACAAGACAGGCATCCCTCCCATGTTCAAAACATTATTAAACAATGCTTTCCAAATCTTCAACAGCCTCTTTCTTCCTAACTTCCAAATTTCTATTCTTATCCCATCTGTTCCTGGTGATTTCCATGTTGCTTGGTTTTACATCACATTTTTGTTGGTCCTTTGTTGTAATTGTTGAGCTTCCACTTCATCAAGCATTGGTGTATCTGATATTTACAAAAAAAAGTTTTCAAATGTCTCTTCCTTTTTTTTTTTTTTTTTTTTTTTTTTTTTTTAATACTCAAGTAACTTTTAATAGGTTTTCCAAACTCCTTACAGTATCCTAAAACCAACTCAAATACAGACTATTTTCCAGTGACAAAAATGAAAAATCTTGCAACTTTATGCAGAGTATGTTTACTATATACACTTTACTATTCTGTTCATAGTCCTGAATCAAAGGAGACTTTAACAAGGTGGGGTAAAAACTTGTTTATACCTTTACCACCATGCCACTCAAAGAAATGCAGTATATCACTAGATGGGTTGCAAACTGGTTCAAGGACAGAACCCACATGGTTAGAATTGCTGGAGCCATGTCAGACTCCAAACCAGTTACAAGTGGCGTCCCACAAGGCTTAGTCCTGGGACCTCTCTTGTTCGGTATATATTTCTCGGAGGTACAGGCCAACACGGAAGGACTGTGGCTGACCAAGTTCGCAGATGACTGCAAACTGGGCACCATAATTGACTCTCCAGCTGACACAAGCATCCTCCAAAAGGGCCTCATAGAAACAGACAACTGGTGCCAGAGCCATGGCCTCAAGCTAAATGCCAAAAAGTGTATAGTCATCCCTTTGGCAAAACAAAGTGCCCACAAATTACCACATAGGTGGTAATCCATTAAGTACAGAAGAAGTATTTAGGGACCTGGGGACCCAAGTTGATAGCAATCTCTCATTTGACAACCACGTGGCCAAAGTAGTTAGAAAAACATTTTATATAGCCCACCTAATCATGAAGGGATTCACATCTAGATCAGGGGAGGTCATCGTGCCTCTTTACTCATCCCTCATCAGGCCCATAATTGAGTACAATGCCCCTTTTGGGATGTACCTTGCCAGATACCTGCAGCAACTGGAAAGACCCCAAAAGTACCTCACCAAGAGGATCAAAGGACTCAAACAGATGCCATATGCTGCCCGGTTAAAGAAACTCCAGCTCTACTCAGTGGCATACTGCCTTCTCAGAGGCGATCTGTGCCTGACGTATAAAGCCATGTCCAACCCGGAATTAATGGATATGCTGCACCTCAGAAAATCCAAATCCCGTCGAGCTACGCGCTCGAGAGACTTGAAACTCAGCACTGAAATAAATAGGACATGCTGGAGGGACAGATTCATAACCCAGAGGCTCCCTTCACTCTGGAATAAAATCCCAGTCCAGGTTAGGCAGAGTCCCTCATTGACTCTCTTCAAGAGGAATCTTGATGAGTGGATGGGAGATCGTAGGTTTACCCCGGGTATCACTTCTGTGTCTCTGTTAGACAGAGGCACAGTATACTAACCTCGAAAAAGGGCATAGCAAAATTAATTTAAAATGGGTGGCGAAAGCCATACACACACTGGCTAGGCTTATAAATGCCCTAGGGCAGATAGCCTAGTATGAACCTTTAAGAACCAAATGTATCAGCACTCAGTCTGTTCAGCCTTGGACCACTAATTGCTTGAACAGTTTTTTTTTTGTTTTTTTTTATTTTTGTTGATCATTTTTGAACTGCATTTCGACTTTAATCCCTGTGCATCACAGATGCTTAAAGATTTGTTGTTAAACAAAAGCTCAAAAATGCTTTTAAAAATATAGCTGAAGTTGACATACTTAGGCAATAGAACCAGTTTAGGCTTTAACAAGAAATTAACTGTATGTGTCTCTTCTTAAGGTCCCCTGCAATGTATACATTTTAATGCAACTGGCAAAATATCTCCATCATTTCTTCAGGGTTCTTGAGTTAGGGTCTCTATGTTTTTCTATATCTCTTTCCACTTTCTGTTGCCAAGCCTTTGTGCTAAACATTTCTGTGCTCTGGGGCTATTGTCAAAAACATTCTTTAACTGCAGTTTTCCTAAATGTATGCATATTCTTCAAATTTTTGTTACTTTCTCTCTCACATCTATTTCTCCCTTAATTGCAGTATTTTTTTTTAAATGCATCTTCAGTTTAACCTAAGATTCAGTCAGTCTCTCTGAAATTATTTATATCTGCACTTATTTACCCATTCCTTACATTCCCCCCTCTTTAATACATATGTGGGAAACGTCTTTTTATTTTATTTTTTTGCGTTTATCTGGATAGTTAGATATTATTTTTATTTATTTATTTATTTTACATTTGTTAACCGGGCTAGTCTGGCTGGATACATGTCCATTTTCAGCAGAGGCCCGAGGAGAAAAGCTCCACTATCAGACTAAGACACTACAGATTAGGAAGTAACTAAATAAAAACAAACAAACAAATAACATAATGTACTCAGGTGAAAAACAATTACATATATGGTTTTCATGGACTAGTCTAAATAAATGACAAACAAAGTTCAGACAAGGGGATGAGGAGAATAAGCTCAAGTCTTAGATAATACAAAATAAAGTTAAAAAAATATCAGTAGTAACTGGTCGTGACAACAAAAACAGGTATTGCTAAACTAAATATTATACAGTGTTAAGTATGCAGGTTGCTAGAGAAACATGTATTATACAGTGTTAAGTATGCAGGTTGCTAGAGAAACAGGGTAGTAAATGTAGTTATTGTTAAGGAAAAGGGAGAAAATAAAGTAAACTGAAAGAGGAAAAAGTACAGTAATTATTAGGTACAAGTATTACGGACTAAGTAGGTCAAGGGAATAGCCAGTTGTAGAAGGAGAGGAGGAGGTAAAGATATTGATGAAATGTAAATGTAGCAGTATAATAGGAGCTCAGCTAAAATGAGCAAGAGACAGAAAAAAACAGAAAGTCAGAGGGGGATGCAAACAGAAATTTGAAAATGAGTGATGGTACGGAAAAGGGGGCTGTGGAAGTCAGTGAAAGTTAGTACAGGGGAGCAAAAGTACTCAGGAGCAGAGTAGAGTGAGTAATAAGGTACTTGAGTTCAGTCGGGATTGGAGCACGGACATAGCCAATGAATTAATAGGTGAGTTTTCATTTGTTTTTTGAAAAGGTGACATGAGGCTAGGGAGGTCAGCTCTGCTGGGAGTTTATTCCAGTAAGAACCGATAGTGTTTGCAAATAGGGAATCCCCTGATTTATTATGAGATTTCAATGTGGTAACTAGAAGCTTGTTGGCTGATCTGAGTGTAGTGAGATTTTTATAAGGAGTGATGATTTTGTTTAGTATGGGTGTGTTGGAGGGGTAATGTAGAATTTTAAAAGTGATGATCAGTTGTAGGAGTATTAGGTTTGGGAGTTCAAGCCAGTTTAGTTTCTTTAAGTTATGACAGTGATGAGTTTGGAATGGAGAGCCAGTGGCAAATCTGGCTATACTGTGGTAGGCATTATTTAGTTTTTTCAGATTAGCTTTAGATATGTTGATAAAGGAAGGAGAGGCATACAGTAATGTAGAAATAAGGTGAGTTTGGGCTAGAGCCACTTTCGGGAAGTAGCTGTAAGAAAGGGCTTAAGTCTGTACAAGGCACCAATTTTTTTATTGACTGTCTTGATAGTTAAATCAATGTGATGGTCAAAATTTAGCTGATTATCTATGGTGACACCCAGCAGTTTGGTGCAATAGTCAGGTTTGATGATAGTGCCATTACAGGATGCAATGGAAAAAGTAATTGGGGTGGATTTAAAGGTTGGGGTGAAGAGTAGTAGTCTTGTTTTTTTGGGATTTAGGAGGAGACAGATGTGTTGAAACCATTTTTCTGCTGCAGTGAAGACCAATTGGGTAGCAGAGTGGAGTTCTGCTGGGGAAGAGGCAGAGCAGATGAGAGTGGAATCATCTGCATACTGTATACAAGTGGATGTAGGGAGGGAAGTGGGCAGGTTATTTATGAAAATTGAGAAAAGTAGGGGACCTAGGATGGATCCTTGTGGAGCCAATAGTAACTGGGAGTTGAGAGGATAGATGGCTGTCCCAGAGGACAGCTTGTTTTCTATTAGTCAAGTATGAGTCGAACCATTGTAAAGCTTGTGAATCCAGTGAGAGGGATTTTAAGGTATCAAGGAGAAGTTGATGGTTGACCATATCAAATGCTTTTGAGAGGTCCAAGAATAGTGCAGAGGAGAACAGGTTGTTATTGCGGTTTTTATTGATAGTGTCAGTGAAGGAGAGAAGGGCGGTAGAGGTACTGTGGTGTGGTCTAAAACCATGTTGAGAGTCCACAAGCAAGTTGTTATTCAAGAGATAATGTAGAAGTTGATGGTGAATGCAGCGTTCCATTATTTTGGATAGAGGAGATAGAAGGGCAATAGGTCGAAAATTGGAGAGTTCATTGGAGTTTCCTCCTTTATGGAGGGGAATAATATGGGAGATTTTCCAGCAGGATGGGATTTTGGATTCAGTTATAGTTCTGTTTATTAAGATGGAGACTGGGTAGGCTATTTCAGTTGCAGCTAGTTGTAGATATTCGGCTGGTAGTTTGTCAGCAGAGGGGGTGCAAGGTTTGAGTTTCGATAGTAGTTTACGTATGTAGGTTGTTGATACGGTATTAAACTCATTATTGGATGGGGCTTAATACTTTCAACCAAATGTACATTCTCCTGTGATATATATTTTGTCTAGTTTAGTTATTGTACCTTGTAGAATAATATGTAAATTCCCCACACACACTTGCTCCTGAAATAACATCTTCCATAGCACTTACTTTCATATATTTTTTTAAAACATTACTTTCTCTAGTAATAGTTTACCTTTTGGGGCCCCCTGACATACCTTCCATGCTGCAAATTCCAGTCATTACTTAGAAACATTCATATTCGCCCTGCTAGACAGGGGTCCAGGGAAGTAAATATTGTGGGAAGAAATATCCAGGGAATTGGTATGGCTAGGCTTCTATTGGCCCTAGGGCCGATAGCCTACTACCAACCTATGAACCTATATGCCACTGTCTGTGGTACTCCTGAATTGTATGCAATCATAAATACCAAGTGTTTAGGGTGAAGCAGCTTTCCGTCTTGGTTCCACTAAGTGGTAGCAGTAGGTTCCATTGGCAACTAAGTCAGCAAGAAGCACTCAGAAGCAAAAATTCAACTTGTGACATGTTTAGCTTTCAACAGATTACAGACTTAGAAGTGTTTGTATAAAAATGGCATGGGTCCCCCCGCCACAACAAGAGATGAATTTCCTTATTTATACCAACATGTATTATGCTTTTGGACATTATCACTAAGGGTCTCATATCAGTAATTGGAAGTTTTTGTAGTGCTGTTTTAACTGTTTTGACAATAAATTGTTTCTCGTTTTAGATCCCAGTGGGTCAAGGAAAAGGAAAACCTTCTGTCTTCCCAAAAGTTACAGAATATTCCTCATCCAGTGAAGAAATAGGAAGCAGCGATGAAGATGATCACAGCCACAGAAGGTGGTTTTTTTTTTTTTTTTTTTTGATAACTTACTGTTTACAATTCATGATGATGGTAAGGAACTATGCGTCATTAAGCAAGCTGCAAGTAATTTATCAATGCATGGGGATCTGTAGCTGCATAGCTGTGGACAGGGTCCATAGTACATGCTGTGTGCATACTTTGCTTTTGCAGACTTGTTGCTCTGAGAAGAAAAGGAGTGCAATAATGTGTACAAATTGGCTATGTGGAGCTGTTGAGAGATCAGCAACACAAAATACACAGGGTCACTAAAAGTTAGGTATGGGCATCCTTAAAACTGACTGAATACATATATAGATCTGCAGTCATGGGATAGTGTATGTATATATATATATATATATATATATATATATATATATATATATGGATTCACTTCATAACATTGAAATATCAAAATACTGAAACTCAAAACACTGAAACCAAAATACTGAAAGCTCAAAATACTGAATACGCAAAATACCGAAAACACATATTATGCGTAAACTCAGCTTAAACAACATAAATCATAACAATTTCTACCAAATATGCAGGGCAAGCCCTGCACCCCCATGTGGGCTGAGCCCCACACCCCTGCTAATTAAATATATCAACTCCAAGATTGCACATAGTGTAGTTAAGTGCAATCTTGGAGTAGATATATAATTAGCAGGGGAATGGGTGCAGGGGCTTGCCCCTGCATATATTTGGTAGAAATTGTTATGATTTATGTTGTTTAAGCTGAGTTTACGCATAATATGTGTTTTCAGTATTTTGAGTTTCAGTATTTTGAGTATTCAGTATTTTGGTCTTCAGTATTATGAAGTTTTGTCATTTTCAGTATTTTGAAGTTTCAGTGTTATGAAGTGAATCCATATATATATATATATATATATATATATGTATATATATTTGCTGACCTTATCAGATGGAAACATAGTGAACGTTTTAAATCCCAAGGAGACAGTCTAAGATGACATCTTTGCTTAGTTTAGCAGAAGCATTTTGGAATCAAGTATGAATGGAAATCAAACCAGAAGTAGACAAAAATTAGCAAATGAATTTGCCAAAAAAAAAAAAATGAAAGAATATAAGAAAAAGATCAGATGAGAAGAAAAAAAATGAAAAATTTACTAAGTTACAAATAAGAGATCTGGAACAATCTCATGCTGATCAAGATTTGAGACCGGAGTGGCCCAGGAGAGGTGAATTGCAACAAAAAGATAAAAGGCAAAAAATGTTGCCCAGGATAATGGACAACTAACTGGTTGATTTACAAAGTCCATTGAAAACACCGGAGAAACAGACAAATGCAGGTTCTGGAAACAGTAGCAAATCTTGTTGCTGGGTGTGATACACTAATGACAGAGAACCTATATACTAAAAGGCACAATAATCAGGCAGTAGTCATGCATTGTTGATTGTGCAAACATTTCAGTATAGAAGTAGCAGAGTCACTGAAAACATGAAATGCAAAGCATTATAGATAATGATGAAGTTTATATCGCATAGATCACCCATTGCCAGCAGTTCAGAAAGTTGATGTAAGAAAACCAGATATAGTAGTCCAGGAAAAAAAGACAAAAGTAGTGTTGAGCATTGGAATTGCTACATGTAATGGTTACATTATCTTAAGTCCAGAGAGAGACAATGTCCTAAAATATTAAGATTTGCAAGCAGAAATGAGAGTGATGTAGAAGAAAGATACCCAAGAAGTACCAGTAGTAGTAAGAGCAACAAATATATTAAAGAAATTACAATCTTACTTAAATATGCTACCAAGTACAAGTAACTGAAATGAATTACAGGTGGAGGCAATTCTGGGCATATTGTGGGTGCTGAGAAAAACACTATTAGCTATCACCAAAGACTGAAATTGCACTAATTTCATGAACTTTTATTATACTTGACTTAGGAATGGGGTCCATTTCCATCATAGTATTAGAAACTCAAAACACTGTAAAAATTATACCGAGGGGCAATGATGACATCCAGACATTGTTGCACTAGCTGCCTCCACAGCTGAAGTAACTGAGCAACTATCTCTACTATGAGTGTTCCCAGGCTTCTTGAATCGTTCCCCACACCTAACAGAGTACCATTGAGGTAAACTTCTCAAGAAGTTGGGTGCCCATCCAGTGAAGGGTCAAATTCAGGGTACCCACAAAGGACAAATTGGGCGATTCAGGGGTGGACAAGTGAGGAAGACATGGAGAACAACTTGAGGACATATTGGGTTAAAAGTGAGTTGGAAGAGGAAGTATTAAAAAAAAGTTATACATTTATTCTCCGGGGATATGAACTTCAATTTAGAAAAGTTAATACTGACTCCATTTTATCCTGTTGACACAGTGGATATTGTCTGTCTTGGAAAATACTTTCACTTGTTGCTATAGCTTCATCCAAGTTATTGTGTGCAGTTAATCTTAGTGCAGTTTTGCATAATTCAAGCATGTGTGTAAAAATAAATCTGTACTTTGTATGCCATTTTTGGTTTCTGTGGTTTCTCTGAACCAGCTCCTGGTCTTTTATTCAAGCTATAAAAATAAGGGAAAACATCTTTCTCTCCCTCTCTCTCTCTCACTCACGTGCTGGATGTGCACATACAAAAAAGATATTATGACTAGAGAGCCCATGTCTTCAGGAAAAAAAATAATCTGTGTTCTCCTTAGAAAAGGGAAAGAAGGCCTGCCGGTAACTCAGTAAACCTACTCAAAAATGTCTTTCCTACTTGTTTTTCTGTCAAGTAGGATACATCTTTGCAAAGCGCTATTACAGCATTGTATACTAGACATTAACAACCTCAACAGCTTGTTTTAGAAATCTTTTTGCAGAAGATGTTTGGAAGTTGCTACATGGACTGCTGTCTGCTTATTAACCAAACAGTAAGGAGATGTGCAAAGTTTTGCCAACATTTTGCTGGAGGGGGATCCTTTTTCTGTCTGTCTCCCAGGGGTAACAGAGTACTGCTTGAAATTCCATTCAAATGTTATGGCAATCTTTCCTGATGAAAATAGTGCATTTGTGTAATTTACTTATATAATGATAGCCGTTGTAGGAGAGATCTCTGTGACATTAAAGTGCCCCTCCTGCCCCTCATCCTCCTTTTGGAAAGTGTCTATATTATATTCTCGAATGCTTAAAAAAGCGAACGCTGATTGATCGAACTTATTTTTGCGAAACTGCAAAATATCGAAGTAGCAGAAACTCGAATTTTTTCCTAGGGAAAGAATTTGGTTGTCCGTTTCTGTTGCTTCGGTATTTTCAGTGCTATGGTGGAAAGTTACCGGTCGGATTCAGGTAAGTGTGCGATTGTGTGGATGTGAGTGTTAGGGTGATTTAGGTGAGTTAGGGTTAGGGAGCGGGTGAGGTGAGTGTGCGATAGTGACTGACCTTAGGGTTAGGGTTTGGGTTAAGGTAAGTGGGTAGTTAGTGGTGTGTGCATAGTTTAGTGTAGGGTTAGGTATCCGATTTTAGGTGTATGTGTGTGGATTTCTGTTTGTTTGGTGTGCTTGTGTTGTGTGTATGTGTTTTGGATCAGCAATTTTTTTCCCTGGGAAAAAAATCGCTGATCTGACAGTTAGAGATTGTAAGCTTTCACTTAAATTAGGTCGCTCAATCAGCATTCGCTTTTTTAAGCGTTCGATGATATAATATAGACCCGTTGGAAATTGTGCATGCCTTTGTAGTGTTTTAAGGTTACAAGTGTTTTTCAGTGTACATTTTTACCAACAGCAATGCCAGTACCAGCAGTGGTCCTTTTCTACCACAACTGCACTTCCATGCAAGTTCCTCTAGCTTGAAGAACAAAGCCGGCAATGAACAACCTCTTTTCATATGGGAGTCTTGTCCCTTCTGTTTCACCATCTTCAAAGACAAAAGAAATGTACTGGTCCTTAGAGGGAACAGAGCCACCACTAGAAAAACCCTACCTGATCATAGATTAATAGAAGGTGGATAATCCCAAGTGTTCTGATTTGCTTTATAGTCACTTCTCTTTGATTCTTTGAAATTTACTTGTATGGTTAAGTACCTTACACAAGATTGCTGTTTATAACTTTGGGCAAGTACAACCACACCTTATGTTCAGAATACAGCCCATGTGGTTATGCATGGAGAGCACAATGAGTATGCTTGTAGCCTGTAGCAGTGAATATGTATGGGCCATGCAGCACTCCTGGATTGTGGGAGTGTGCAGTTATGGGAATATAAAAAGTATACAGTACACAAGTAAACAGTGCAGATCTGTAGTTGTGGACATGCAAGAAGTGCAGTGTTTGGATAATATGGCTGAAGTTCTATAACTGCAGCCATGTATAGTTAATACTGTGCATACTTGGACTGATGTTTTGTAGCTGCCATCATGTGTAGTTTACACTGTATGTGCCTGCATGGACTGTGCAGTTCTGTAACTTCAGTTTTCTGTAGGTTGCACTTTATAAGCATACATGACCTAAGTAGCACTGAGCTGTAGCTGGCTTGTTTGGGGGCCATTGCCACTCCCTAATCTGATACCCCTAAACATGAGATTGAGGAGGAAAAAAGGTCCCTTCTCTAATCTGGCTCTCTTTCTCTCACTAAGGAGGAGTGTACAGTCCTAAAGCCCTATGCCCAGATTCTGTGTGTGAGAACAAAAAAAGGGCCCTTCTCAGATCTGGCACTGGAGGTCTTAATATTCATGCAAAGCTGTCCTGCCATCACATTTACATGTTGAGTGAAAGTTTATTAAAAAATATATATATATTTAATTTTAAATACTATTAGTTTATCCTTTGTTGACCGTGTTAGTCCCACTAGGCTAGTGGCATCCCTTCAGGGGAGACCCATGGTGCTATTTATACTACCAGGGGAAATTTGATCAAGGCACCGGGGAGCTTCCACTACTTGTCATTGTTGTGAGTGTGACCTATTTTGCTTGAACACTTCCTGTTTCCGTTCTAGGTACAGAGGCAGCGCAGAGAAACAGGGAGGCATATGGAGAGAGAAGAAGATAATGGTGGTGAGAGAAATGGAGGAGAAAGTCATTACTGAGACTGAAGAGTGCATGCAGGATTCTGAGGAGATGTTTAAAACAAATATGTTTGATAGAGATGAATCAGCAGATGATGGAAGTATAATTGCACACCTCTAGTAAGGAGGGGGCTCAGGATGATTTACTTAAAGAAATGGTGATGCAGAGTGAAACAAAAATGAAGGATACGTTTCCTGGGGGGACATTACAGATAAAATACAAAGGGAGGAAGCAGGGATAATCCTGAAGCATAGTGATGAGATGGGAAAGATGATGTATGCAGGGAAAGTAGCAGAAAAGAAAAAACGCAGAAGAACATGATAAACAGAAGTATGTGGTAAGGATTCAAAGTAAAAAGACAAAAAAATTGACAGATATGAAGTGTGGGACAATTTAATAGCTCCTTTAGGTGTAAAAGCACATGAGGTAAGAACATTTATTCTTAACAAAGAGAAATTTTGTGACGTTATATTTCAGACTGTTTTTACAATGGACATTTTTCTTGGAGAATGAGGAAAGAAAGATTTTAATCTATAGAATCTTAATGTGATAAAAGCATTTAACAGGGAAACAAAAAAATTTCATGTACAGTTTCAGACAGAGGTGGAAAGAGACTTTTAAAAGACATTTGAAAACTTTATGTAAAGAAGTACTGGACATTGCAGGAGTTGATGGACTGGCAGATGGGATTGCAATATTGTGTTACAAATAGAGAAAAAATTCTACATGTATCCAGCATGATAAACTTGGAGGGGAACAGGGGTGTTGTAAAATACCGGGGACAACCCAAAACATGTTTTTTTTGGGGGGGAGGGCATTTGACAAGTAAATGGGACATGATGTAAAAATTTGAATTGAAATGTTATAAATGTAACAAAACTGGACATTTACGGGTGGATTGTAAAAATGAAAAAGAATGAGGAAAGAGAAGAGAAGTAATTTTAGAATTAATAGAAATAGAAGAAGAAATTAGATGAGAAAAATATAATAAAGGGGACATAGAAGAAGGCTCTAAAATAAGTGATGAAGCAGACCTAAATTGGGAGATAGTAAAAGAAAAAAGAATTATGTTGGTAAAAGGGTAGAGATGGAAAAATAAAATTTAAAGAGACAAGTACACTGAAAAAAAAGGAAATGGATGAAAAATAAGATATACAGATAATGGTTGGTGGTCGGTATAGTGATTAAGGTGTTTGACTCGGACACAAGGTACAGTGTTTGATTCTCACCTCTAGGAGGGATGTTGGCTATGTTTAGAATGGCCCATTAAGGCAGCTAACCTAATAATTAGCTCTGAACCTTTGAAACCATGAATCTAAGGAAAGGGAAAATTAAAACTTCAGAGTGCTTTCTGTAAATGTGAATAGTATTAAGAAAATGGAAGAATAGGGCTTTTGGAGTGGTGTAAGAAATGTGATGTAGGTATATTAGTAAACACAAGATTTTTAACAAATGAAGAAAGATTACAGGAAAACTATGGGGAAGAAGGATCATCTTGAATTTGTGAAATGAAAGATGTTATGAAATTAGCATACTCTGTGGAAATACAGTAAAGCTATAGTAACTTTAGCAGAAAATGGGAAGACTAACCATTGTAGATTTAAAATGGAAAACACAAGTACATAGAATTATAATATATGCTTATACTAATTGTAAAGAAAGGGAAAGCCCATTTCATCAAATTTTAGACTATATAGTGATAAATATGAATATTATAACAGGACACTTAAATTGTGATTTGAGTCAAGTGGAAAAAGAAAAGGAATGATGTAAGAAAAATGTTATAAGTTATAAGATGTGTTAAGTTAAAACTATGGGACAAAATACATGGCATAGAACTGAAATAAATTTATTTATATTTGAGGAAATGATAGGAAAAGAGGAGGTAGTTGAAACAGAATTATCTGATCATCTTGCAGTATGCCTAGAGAGATAAAGGAAAAGAAGGAATATTTTAAATAGGCAAAGGAATAATATGGATAAATGAGAAAGCATGGAATGAAGAAGGAAAGAGATTAGTGATACAATTATGGAAAGATCATATTGCTATGAGAACATTTTATAAAATTGGCCCGAATAGTAGATATTCAAAAAATATATAAAAAATAGTCTTTTACAGTGGCAATATGATGGGAAAAAAGTAGAGAGAGAATTCATTGGAAGATTTAGAACATAATGATGGAAAGTATTTTGACAAAGAAAAAGAATTATATGAAAGAAATCAAGAAAAAATAAAAGTATTATTTAAGCAAAGATATATTTTACAAGGAAAAAGGAGTAGTAGTATTGAGTTAATCAGATTATTAAAGGGAGATGTAATGAGAGAAAAAATATAAAAGGAGAAATAGAACTCTGAAAAAATTATGAGCACTGTAGTACAGTATGTACAAGAAATGTTTAAAGAAAAAAGACAGTGAAAAACATGGAAAGTAAAGTTACAGAAAGAGAATGTGGAGTTAGAAAAGGAGATTTCTTTATATGAGCTGAAGTATTAGGACAAGTAAATATAGATTTGACTGCAGGACAAGATGGAATAAGTATGAAGTGTATAAAATTTTAAGGGACTGACAAAAGCAACATTTTTAAGGATTTGAATGAATGGTTAAATGAAGGTTTTATCCATAAATAAATTCATATGGAAGAAGGAAGACAGAAGAATTAAAAAAACTGGAGACCAATTGTATTGAAGAAGAATTACAGGATCTTTATGAAAATAATACAAGAGATATGAAAATAAAATTGAAATATGGAAGGCACTGTGTATGTAGTTTAAAGGAGAAGGGTCATCAAGAATTAATAAATAAATTGTGGATGATGTGAATAGAAAAGAAGAAATGAAAATTGTGATAGGATACCTTAAGGCATTTGATACAATTGGACATTAAATCAATGGGAAAAACAGTAGAAGAGATCAAACAAACCTATCTTCTAGAGTATATGTAAGTTATCATTCAGAAAAAGGGTTATTTGATAAATTTAGTACTGATGGGGAATTTAGCATACTTAGCAAGTGTATTTATGTTGCCAACAGTGTTTGAAAAGTAATTATTGCAGATATTTTTCATTCATGTGAGGTTCTAGATTAAGCGCAGTAAAAGATGAGTTTTATATGTAAATAGAGGAAAGAGACTTAGGGGTTAATTAACCCAGTTGTATATGCAGCTTCATTACATTTGTACAAAGTGTTAAGTTGGTAAATAAAAAAAGATGAGATTAGTAAAATTATATAAATATAAGTATGATAAATGCTGGAGTATGGTAAAGAGAAAAAAGTGTATATATGAAGAAATAAAATGTTACCATGAAAAATATTTTTGTGGAAAATAAAAATTGATATAGAAAAAGAAAGAAAAGCATGGTATAAAATGTAATGATAAAACATTACTATATAAAACCAAAAAACATGAAAAAATCTAACAGATGAAAAAAATTAAAGCTATAAAAATAAGAAGCAAGTGGTGTAATAAGAAAGTAGAATTTCAAGTTTTTTTCTTTTTTTTGTGGTGACTGTTAACAGATACATTAACAGAAAAAAGAAATATGCTATATAAAAATAAAAGTGATAGAATATGTTTACATTGTCAAGAAAAAGAAGAAACTACTGTGCTTTTAAAATGTAAGAGTAAATGTTTTGGCGAATACTATTTTAAGAAGATTTTTTTTGAAGATATAAAATAAGTGGATAAAATAAACATGGATATGATTAAATATGGATATAAGAATAGAAGTAAAGAATATGTTAAACGAATAGATAAGTGATTTTGTCATATGAGTAATATGGAGTGAAAAGTAAATGAAATTGTTTAATAGTAAATGGATTTTAGCAACAATATTAAGTAAAATCAGATGGTTATGCAAAAAAGAATGAGTGCCTAATATGGATGAAAATTTAGTATGACTGTAAGGAAAATTATGAATGTGTAAATATATTTGTATATCTCAATATTTGTAAATATATAAATATGTTGCAAATAAGGGTCTTTTTTGTATATAACTAAAGGACCCCAACTCTTTGAAAGGATTCATGGGATCTTTTATAAACAATAAAATTTGAAAGAATGCTGTCTCAGAAAGGAGCACAACCAGAGAAACTCAGTACATTC
This sequence comes from Protopterus annectens, assembly GCF_019279795.1. Taxonomy (NCBI): domain Eukaryota; kingdom Metazoa; phylum Chordata; order Ceratodontiformes; family Protopteridae; genus Protopterus; species Protopterus annectens. Next base: position 133,521,596 of record NC_056749.1, read on the forward strand.
TAAAATATAACTTTAAATAAAAATTTAAGAGTACAGTACACCCCTGTCACTCACTTTAACCCATTCATAGGATGAAAGCATGTAGCAAGTGTGTATTGTATTCTTGAGTTTTTATTAAAAGTTACTGTTTGGAATGAACTGAGTTACTCGGGTTGTTCTCCTTTCCGAGCCAGCATTCCTTTGAATTTTATTGGTTTTAATTTTGTAAGCATGGAATTGTTGCCATTTTTATTGTATTTTGGATCTTTCACGTCCATTTGGGCTACCACCAACTCAAGCAGATGGGACCACAGTTTAACATCTTATCTGAAGGAAAACACACTAAGAGGAGAGGAATGCAGCAACCCTCTCATACTGCACTGCGGTGTCAGCTATCAATCTGCCTGGTGTGGGACTAGAACCAACAGCCTTTTCCACCAAAGGCATGTGCGCGCTACCTGCCACTGACAAAACATTGTCGAAAAATGGATCTGAGAATCTTGCTTCCTAAAACTTTGGGCCCAGGGTGACTGCCCCTTCTCACCCAAGCAATGCTTCTACTGGTTCACTTCTCTTTTAGGATACCCGACTAGCACAGAAGTCTTGCACTTCGTAATATGCAAGTTACCCTAAACAGTGATGCACCAGACGTGTAAGTGCATGCTGCTGTGTAGTAGTGTGCACCTATGCATTTCAATAAGCAGAATCTGTGAATTTGTGCAGGGAAAGCAGGACTGCATTATCCTGTGCAGAATAACAATCAATCTAAGTAGTATTGAATGCAAATAGGGGACTGTGTAACTATTTGTCTGTGTGTGTATATTTATATAAGGACAGTATGTGAATGGGTTTAGGAGTGTCTATGAATGAGTCCTTAGTGTCAGTGTGCTTTTGGCTGACCTGTGCCTGGATGCAGAGTATGCATGTGCCTGTCTGTATGTCGGATCCTGTCAAGGATTTAACAGCCAACCAACTTCCAAACTTTCAGGGCACCTTCCACATACCCAAACTATCTGGCAACTCAAGCTGAGCTGACTAAAAGACAAGATTATTCACCAACCCTTTAGAGATTTCCTGCCAACAGAGAGGGGAAGGCTGAGCCCTGAAAGAACAATGCTAGGAAGAAAAAAAATAGCCACACCCTTGCATAAACAGCACCCAAAAATAAAGGGAATGGAAGGAGGGTGTGACTACTGCAGCACGGATCATTAAAGCATCTACTGTATGGCAAGTTTACTTACACAGCTGTATTATGTTCATCATATTGATCACTGATACAGTAGGCTATATCAGTAGATTGTCTTAGCTTATTACATTTGGGAGGTGGAAGGAGAAGAGTTCATGGGAACCTGGAAAATGGCCTTTGCAACACTTGATCTAGACCCAGAGAAAGAATCAAGCTTTATAGTACTTTGTAAAAGTATGTATAAAGGACCAAGTTGCAGAGTTGAAGCCAACTCTTTCCAAAAAGCCAATTATGAAGCCAAAGCCCTAGTAGACTGGGCTTTGTCCCTGACTGGAAAAAGTTTGTGGTGAATATAACAAAATATAATAGCCTTAGACAACCATTTGGAAATAGTTTCTATTGACACAGGTTGTCCATTCTTGCCTTCACAAGAAAACAACAACAGATTTGAAAGATTTAGTTCTTTGAAGAGAATACCTAAGCTGTCAGTGAAGGTCCAAGGTATGGAGCATCCCTTCTTCCCCACTTTTAAGATCACTAAAGAAAGTGGGAGAATGGATAGTTTGCCTTAAAGTAAATTCTGATACTTTAGGCATAAAATTAGTTCTCAAAGAAACCCTGTCTCTCTGGAAAATGAGATAGGGTTGACATGCCATAAGAGTTTGCAACTCAGGCACTCTTCTTACAGATCTGAGCAATCAATAAAAAATGTTTTCCATGTTAAGAACCTCAAGTCAGTCAGATTCAAATGGAGCAATTGTAAGCTTTTCTAAAACAAAATCAAGATCCCAAGAAGGGGCCATCGGTTTTCTTAGAGGCCTCTTAAATAAATCCCCTTTCAAGAACCTTTTGACATGAGAAGCTTTGAAAGAGGAGGATCTGTGGGCAGACATGCTGAAATGGCCAATGAATGAATCTTGATGGAGTAAGAAAAGTCATAGGAAAGTAACTTAAACAAATGTTGTAAAACCAGAGAACAACTAGCCTCAAATGGGTCCTGGTTATGTTGCTGTTGGCACCAACTAGAAAACCTTTCCATTTGCTAATATATTATTTTCTAGTACCAGGCTTTCTTACCTCCATTAGTACCAACTGCATTATCTCAATAAACAGTTGCCTAAATGAAATTAAGACCCTATCATTCTGGTACCAGAGAGACTTCAGATACCATTTTACCTTTCTCATGTGAAGTCTTGCAAGGGTTATCATGAGAAATGTAGATGCCATAAGACCCAAAAGCCTGAGGTGCTCTCTCTCAGTAACCGAAGTCTGACTGGAAAACTTTAGAAATAGATCTAGAGCTAGATGTTCTTCATAGTCAGTGTTGCAGTACTAATTCTTGGGAATTCCTGCCATGCAGAAGCCTGTGATCGGCCCAGTTTCCAGAGTCTTAGCATTATCCCAAGCAGACAGACATTTTATGACTGACATCAGGGTATAAGAAAGATGTCCAGTGCCATCTTCAGTTCTTTCTATTCTTGCAGTCCATTGCACTTCATGTGTATTTTATACTCTCACACTCCATCAGTTGGTTCATATGTCCAGATTTCATCTGGTTCCACACAGATAAGTACCCCACTGGTAAAGTTTCTTCTCTAATGTTCAGAAAAGTTAATATCTGTCTGTCCCATGGGAAACAAATCCTGCATAAAGATATTAATTTGCTTTACTTGGTTCCTCAGCGTGACATCTCTAACTGCTCTGACTGTGCTAAATTTCATGCAAAAACTATTAAACACAGGGTCAAGGTACTCGCTGAACATATGGAATCCCTGATGGGCGTCTTTGGTAGCATTGCAGTCCCTGTCTTTTGTAGGTTCTTGTATCACTCCAGTGACTGCCCGTATGATCCCAAAAAAAGAGGGAAAATAAAAATCCTAGGGATCTGGAATCTATAGAAAAGTGATTGCATCAAACTCTAAGCCAACTGAGGACTTTGATGAGGCGCCTTTGCAGCCTCCAAGACCAGTGGCTGCTAAGCCAACCCCCCCCCCCCAGCATGATGCCTGGGAAGCTGCCATGGTCCCCATCCTTCCCACAACTACCAATACTGCTCACGCGTTAGTCTGGAGTGATGCTGCTACACAGGCATCAGATCCTGCCATCTGAGATGCGGTGCAACAAAGGAGTCTTTACTCCTCCCCTGATTTCTGAAATTCCTTCCGAAGTCAGGCCCACGCAACTGTAACCCTTGGCCACTCCCATTAAATGACCATTAAAATTGAAATGTACACCCATTATGGCCTTGCCTCTGACCTTGGCCTCTGGGACGCAGGACAAAGTCCAGGACCTGGTTATGATAGCACAAGAATACATGGCCTTCATAAAAAACAGAGAACCTTTGCAGACCTCTGAAGTCTCCCTGACTCGGACCAAAGGGACTAGGAATATAGCTTTCCAAGTAGAGGAGGGCTCCTCATTCTCTGAAGATGAGGAAGAACTTGCCTACTCTGGTCACTTGCAACCCTAAATCTACACTAATTCAGACTCTTGAAAACACTCACTCTTCTGCCTCCCCACCTGAAGACCTTTCTTTCAGGGACATGTTACACACAACAAAAGAAGCCTCTAATTGGGTAAGTAAGCAGTTCTCCCAAGTTCTCACACACTAAATGGAACTACTAAGCTTACCTTCCCCTAGACCTCTGGCTTTTCCCCTATACACATAGTGCTAGATAACATATTTGAGGACATAGCTCTCACTCGAGTTCATTACCACCTGCTCCTAGGGAGCCAAATAGGTTTTATAGGGTACTTGACTCACACAGGCATCTGTACAAAAATCCTAAAAGGGTTCCCAAATGGCCATCCTGGCACCCATTATCTAATGACATTGAGAGGAGTACTAGACAAGTTTGACAAGAAAACTTTTACTTCTGCTACCTTAGCCATGAGAGCAGTAAGTTAAGTCATACGATAAAATATTTGAAATCCCTTGAAGACAAAATGTTAATAAAACTTGATTTCATGTCATACAGAACCTTGTACAAGGAGATGCAGGACATTGCTAGTGAAGCCTTACAGGTAGCCAGGCATTCCTTAAAACGTAGTTATGACACCTTAGATGCTTCTTACTGAGCAGTTGCCACATGATCAGTTATTGCAGACATCCTTGGCTTAGAACTCAGCCATTGTCTGAACAGGGTAAATCAGACTTATTGGATGTCCCACTGGACAAACAGTTCCTGTTTGGATCCCCAGATGAACAAGTCTTTGAAACTAGGCAAAAAATGCAAACAGAGTAAAACTGTTAAACAATTCTACTTGTCCTCAACCCCAAGATACTTAAGACACTACGCCTGTAAGTCACCTAGACAAGACAACGAAGGCCTCCCTTTTGAAAAAGGCCAAGGCAATCCAGATGATGACAACCAGAACAGCCTCAGAGATCAGGTGCTGTCAAACACCATGCCCAACACAGAGAACAGATGAGATAATCTTCCTCCCACCTCCCAGACCCCTGGCAGGTAGGCTTTCCCTCTTTTTAATCTAGTGGAAGGCCATTACAAGGGATCAGTAGGTTCTCCGCATACCTCTCAACTGTACAGATTATTGCAGAATGTCCAGATTTGTGCTTCATATTTTTGGTCCTTTTTTAATAAAAGTGTGGTTTTCTGGCAAATTTGTGGCAGATCATTAAAGAATGAAGTTAGAAAATAATGACAGAATTGCGTTTTAGACTTCATACCCTTCAGAAAATATATGCTAATGCAAAACATGTTCTATCAACTTTCTAAGTTTGTAAGAGTAATATTTAAAACTTGTCACTATTTTTGGGCTTCTGTCCCACTTTTATTTATGTCTTTGTCCAGATTTCTTACTTCTTAGATTTCTTTTTAGAGGTGGAAAGATATGGTTCTCAGCATTATAAAATAGGGATACTTTATCCAAGTCAGGGAAATTCCCCCCTGTTTTGGCATATCAAGACTTCCAAAGTAGCAAAAAACCTTCTTGCCAGTTATCAGTGATTTGATGAAGGAAGGGACCATAGAGCTGGTTTTGCATGAAGGGTTTTCATTCAAGATTCTTACTGGTCTCAAAAAAAATGAACTGGAGACCTGTCCTAGATCTATGAAGGTTAAACAAATTATTTCATGTTCCAAAATTCAAGATGCTTACTGTCCAAAAACTTTTGCCCATAATTTTTCTGGATGCCTCCATAGTTAAAATTGACCTAAAGGATGCCTGTCTTCATGTACCTATAACTCAGCCGCAGAAAATACTTATGGTCTGTAGCCTCAGCCTCCCTCTTCCAGTTTTGCGCTCTAGCATTTGGGCTCTCTCCTGTCCCAAGAGTGTTGACAAAATGCTTGGCTCCACTAAGCACATTGCAGAATGCTGACGATGCACATCTATCCCTACCTTAGATGACTGTTTCATCTACAAAGGTCCACTTCAAAGACCCTAGATTCCTTCCAGACATCTGTAGACCACTTCCAAAAGTTGGGTCTCAAGTTAAATATTCAGAAGTCTCTCCATACGAGGATCCTGTTTGAGAGTCATAATAGACTCCATCCAACAGAAAGCATTCCTCCCTCAGGAGAATATAGTCTTCTTCACAGAGTACTTGAGTCACCTGCTTATAAAACAACTTATCTTATCTAGAGAGTTCTTAAGAATCCTAGGGTACTTGGCTTCATGTATCCTAATGGTCCTTTTAACAAAGCTTCACATGAGGAAGATCCAATGGTTTAATTTCCAGCCCCTGTAAGCCCTTCTCTTGCTCCCATGCCTCAAGAAGAAGCTTCTATGGTGGAAATCCACCACACAAAACAACACAGGAGCAACCTTCACCCCGCCTCAGACAGACAAGTCCATCACCACAGAAAGCTCAGATGCAGCGCAGCTAGGCCTAAGGACAGTACAGGGCATTTGGTCCCCATAACAGAGTTGCATGTTTGAAGGAAGTACTAGCAGAATTTCTGGCTATGAAAGCTTTCCGACAGCAATTGACTATAGGAAGCGTTTAACCAGTCATGTGGTATATAAATAATTAGGGGAGACCTTGTCTTGACCCTCGTGCAGCCTTACCAGACAGATCTGATTGCTGGCCAAAAACAAATGTTAAAAACTGTGTGTGCATGTATGTTAGAGCATACATTTCAGGTTGTTGTGATAATGCAACTGCCTAGCGAGTTGCAGTTGACTGATGAAATAGATTTGACTAAATTTTAATTTTCAGCAGGTATAATCCTGTTAGATTGTCATGCAGTTTAGTTTATTCTCTTGATATATACCCCCACAGCTGACATTCCCAATTGTAGTAATGCTTCAGTATGCAAGTCAGGGCAGTCAGAATGTACTCAATTATGATAGGTAAGGCCTTATTGACATTGCTGTATCACACTTGCTGTCTAAAAATTAGATGTCTTGTCTTTCGTATCTTATATAACTTATTTTCAGACACATTATTGATAGGCATATCCTAGAGAGGTATGGCAGTCCTGGGAGCTATCATCTTATAAGCAGATTATTTGCATGCACTCGAGATTCACAGTCCTGGTTGTGTGTGTGCAGCACAATACGGTTTCTGGCTCTGCCTTTGCTATAAGCAAGTTCGCCAACCACTATGTGGAATTTGCAGAGTAAAACATTTTTGCTTCATATAAGTAATCCTCGTTTGTGTTTTTGGCATTAGTACTTTATTTATGATGAAAAAGCTGAAGATGTTGACAAAGTCAAAGCTGTGTATTTGTATACCCTTTCAGGCCTGGGATGGAGTTCACACATGCTTCTTAAAATAGACCAATGGACTAAGGAGAATCCCTAACATGAGTTGCCAGACTACAGTAATAATCAGTCTTGCCTTATGTCAGCTCTTCCCTGATATATTTACTAAGCAGTTTTACTGCACAGTTTGATCTGAAGGGTAAGAAAGATATTCAGCTGCAACCAGTATAAAATAAGAAGTCCCATACAAAATCAGCAGTAGAAGCATTGATAGAATTGTACAATCTAACTTTTATGGCATGTGTTACTTGTGTGGGCTCTTTAATTGAACTGACCCCCCTGCCCAAAAAAAAACTATCAGCAGTAGAAGTCAGTGGCAGTTACAATTGGCTTTCAAAGATGTCCTTTAGATCAGTACGGGAGGAGCAGGTTATATCCCAAATCCACCTCCAGCAGTAGTGGATTAAGAACTGAGAACAAGTTTGAAACTCATAACAAATTATCCCTGCATAGTAGGCTACGGCTACCAAAAGAATTAGATGAATTTCACTTGGTTATTCAGCACCTGTGACCAGGCCAGTGCTGCTGTGAGTCATGCTCACCGTAATACCATATTTGCAGTTTAAGGTTAAACTGGTTAAGTGTAGAAAAAAAGATTGGAGTTGCCCAGAGAGTAGTCTCGCTGCATCTCACCCCACCCCCTCCATTGGGAACACAAATTAATGCCATGGAAATATTTAGCAGATTGTGCTTCTGTAGTTATAGAGCTGCAGAACAGCACAAAAGTTCAGGTAACACAGTCAGGAAATCCATAAAACCTCTCCAGTGTTTACAGTCTGTTTAAATATCTCCAGTTTTGGGAAAAAGGATGGAATAGCTATTAAGGCTGAAAATGAATTTACATATAAACTTATGTACTGCCATATTTTGATACATTTTTAAATTTCCCAAACATTGCATTTGAAAACTTTTTGTTTATAATAGTTTGTCGCCAGTGAACACATGCTGCTACTCAATCAGCAGCTTTTTATTATACATGCTGTATGATTTTAGGGCTGTGTATGCCCATGTATGCATCCTGATACCAAAAACACAGCACAATTACTTCTGTACTTGGTTCTCTGTCTCATACATGTGAATACACATGTGCATGCACTTTTGCACACACACACGCACACACACACACACACTGCTGTACACAACTGCCCACACAACAGCTTTCTTTTCAAACGTGGCCCTGCACTGTATGATCCCTCCTGTCGATAATTCCATTGTTGCCACTATACTGCACATTATGAATTGGTCAGGATTTGTACTAAGTGTGCAAAAATTTATTATGTGAGCTGTTGGCAGTGTCTTATTTGTTCTGTCTAATTAGTTTATTTCAGTCATTGAATTGTGCACTTTCTTACTCAGTTAATTGGATTTTGTTACTAGGCAACCATTGAGCAATGGCATGACAGATCTCTCAAGGAGAAGAATACCATATGGGATAGAACTACAACCTCAAAGCATTTTAAATGAACAGAAGGTAATAAAAGCAGTTTAAAGAGACTAGTATTTGTACTGTGTACAGAATGGTAAACAGCAAATGCATTTTTAAAGAATTTAGTATAGCTTAGCATTTCTCCAACAGAAGCTAGTTATTCATTTACTTATAGATTACTAGCAATAAGTTTAATTATTTGTGAACCCCTTCTCAAGAGGCTCAGGAAATCTTGTAAAAAAAAGCAGACAACGCAGCATGCAAACTTAAGGCAGAATAAACATCAGCTAAAACTTGCATTTTGTTTATGAAGGAAAGTGTTGCTTCTTTTAGTAATCAGTGACTGTTTTTCACATACTTACTGCCAAGACACTGGGTCATGCTAACAGTCTTTTATTTTTCGACCACACTTAATCAGAAGGGTAGTGCAAAATGTATTTTCTAATTAGATGTTATGGTTTAGACTCATTGGGTATATGCATGTAAAATTACCTTTGTGGTTTTAACTTCTTTCGGATGTTTATGCTCCCCTGAGCTGTATCATACCCTAACAGGAAATCACTTCTTTGCTGTTATCCCTTTATCTATCCAAATGACAATATACCATCTACATTTGGATACTGCTGAACCTTGGTCCTTTTGTGGCAAAATACAAGGGACAATTATTGTTGGCATCTTGGAGAGAGAGAGAGATTCATATACCTGCTAAGTTTCCCCTGTAATGCTTGTGTAAGGCAGTGGTTTACAGTAACTCTTAACAAAGGCAGCAAACGGTTGCATTTATTCCCTCCTAACTTACTGCTCATGTTTTGCATGCTTACTAGCAGTTCACAAGCACTATTCATCCAGCCACTGAAAAAGGGGCACTGCTGTACTGCCTTGACCCCCAACCTTCCCCCACAATGTAAGATGATGTCCTTGGTCACTTACTTCATTTTGTCTAGTGTGGGTTACTTTTGGAGGGGTTGGGAACTCTAGCTGAGTGCTCACAGGCTGTGTCCTACTTTAGTGTCTTAGCTATTGAGGAAGGCGAAGATAATCTCTAAAAACAGCATTAAGCAGTAAACAGTCTGTGAACCCAAATCTCTAATGACACAATTAAAGCAGTAAACAGTCATGTTACGTACATTAAAGGAATGTAGAGTGTGAGAGTGTGTGTGTGCATCATGGGTCTAGCCTGTTGGTGGAAGCAGAAAGCTGACTGACCGCATATCTTTCAGAAAATATTTGTTTTTGTGAGTGCAATATTTGGATGGTTTAGTTATCACACTTGTAAACAGTTTCACTCTTCTTGCACAGTTTGTGGAATTTGAAACATTTTAAATAATATTATTATACATGTTTATCTGTTCAGTATATTTAGAATGAGTAAATACAGGCTCAGAACTGCCCTTTATTTCATAAGTATTAGGCTTTTATAAGGAAACCAGTCTGGGTTCATAATTGTACAGACAGGGAACTTTTGGGAAGGCGGTATATTATATGTAATGCGTTTTCAAATGTTCTCTGTGATACCTTCCAAGTGTCATATGCAATCTTGCTATGAAGTGTCATGGGTTATTATGATAAAGCAACACAATAAAGCACTGCTTGAAAAACTGTAACAAAGTATTTGAGTCTACATTACATTTTTGAGTTGTAACTGTTAAAACAGATTGATTTTACATTCGTTTTGAACAAATCAGAACTTAATTTTGGTTATCCACGTGTTTTTTTATATTTCTTCTTGTATAGATGCATTTCCTGCAAATAGAAACCTCAAATGCAAACAACAAAAAAGAAATTGCTGTTAGCTTATTTTCAGATCTTGAAAGTGTCTCTCAAGTGCTTTTGTGAAAAATTATTTGGGTTGGAAGTGAGTGTTGTCATGACTACCGAGATTTTCAACAATTCTCAGCTGTAACAGAAGTATGTATCATGCAATAGAACAGAATGACTATATGCCTTTTTTTTTTACCCATAAC
>NC_056749.1:133536880-133591880 GCF_019279795.1 Protopterus annectens
GAAACTACTCAGTTTTCTGTCTCCTTTAATAAGCCTTTGTAGCACAATCTAATATTTAGTTTACTTATTTAACTCCTACCAAAAACTTCTTGCTAATTTCCTTCATACCTCTTTTATGTGCAGTAATTCCAGTGTGTATATCTGCCATATATTTTGGCATTGCTCCCATTGAAGACATTTACATCTCATAGTAATGCTGTCAGTATTATAGCACACAATTTGAGCTGGCAGCAGTGCATCTTAAATTTCGGATTGAATTTTACAGGTCTAGGCAATTAATTATTGTTTATAGCGCTGTCTGCTTTAGTAAAGATATATATTTATATGTATGTATATATATATATATATATATATATATATATATATATATATATATATAGGTCTACTTCTACTCACTGAAATTACATTTCTCCGAAACGTGATTTCGCGAGTCCATTTATCCGAAAATGCACTTTTGCGAAAAACCAATGAACAGCAAGCGAGGTTGCTGTTACAGATCGTGGCACAGTGGGATAAGGGAATATTCCCTTTTCCCCACTGTAGTGCAATCTCGGAGTTAGAATATGTAAGTAGCAGGGGTGTGGGGGATGCAGGGGGGCTCGCCCCCCCCCCCCGCATAAATGTGCTTAGTGTTGTTTTGTTATGTTTTTTTTATGGGGTTTGTTGAGTCTTTTTTTTTTTTTGTGAAAGTACATTTTCAGATAAATGCACTTTCGGAAAAACATAACTTAGTGCATTAACGTTTAAGAGACTTCCTCAGCAAGATTTTCTTGTTGTATAACTGAATACGTTCATGCAAATAAGATGACTGAAGTTCAAAAAAAATATCAATGACTGGAAAGTGTTATGGAGAAGTTCACATTAAAATTTCATGGACTTTTTGTAACTTAGCCTTGGATTTTTATGTTGCATACACTTATTGTACTTAAAGAACATGTGATGCTCTGTTTTAAGCACCCTGCAAATTGTTCAGTTTGCTTCTTGTATTCTTACTTAAGCAGTACAAGTTTTTTTTTGTATATTTTCTTACAGGGGAGAAAAGTTGCCTGTTTGTTTTTTGCTTTTGGTACACATGTAAAAACGTAATCAGAAGGAAGCTGACAAAAAAGCACTTAGCTTTCCCTAGTAATATCAATGGTGGAATTCTGTTAAGGAAGTCTAGGCCAAAAAAGTCTCATCCATTTCTCACTGTTCACAAAAAAAAAAAGTAATTGGAACAGAGTTCATCCAGCTCACTTTTTCTAAATTCCTTAACAAAACGTGTATTTATTGACAATTTTTTTGCTGGGAAAGTCCTACTGCGCACAGGTACCCTTTTTCAGCAGATGCCTGGGGGAGAAAAGCTCTGAAGCATCATATTTAATGCAATCAGTATTTACATTAATACATTTATAATGTGATTTCAGTGAAATTTGTACAATCAAATTTGTATTGATATTCACAAGCATTGTATCCGGTTTTTACAGAGGGAAGAGTGGTGTATAAGGTTGGTGCTATTTAAGAAATACAACAGACTGAGGTATTAGAGGGTGTAAGGCAACAGTGTTAATAGAGAAGTGGTAACTGAATAGTAAATTGGTTCTGCTAATTAGAAGTAGGTAGAGTAGTTTAAGAAGTACAATAAAGTGAAGTAGTTCTTGGTTTTGAGCAGCTTCTGTTCTATTCAGCTGCAAACTCTACCAGTTCAACTCTTTTTACTTGGGATTCCCCTGTCTCTCTTTCCTATACTCTATCAATTCATGATAGGGAAGGCAGTCTTTCACCTGCAGTCCAAATTTCTTCTTGACCCTTTTCCATCCTGTTACCTTTACCTCTGGAGTAATGTGCTCCCAATACCTTGGTTCCTTTGCCAGTTTTCTCCAGTAAATTCCAGTCCCCTCTTACATATTCTCTGTACCCTTAATTGCAGTCATCCCTATCTGCAATATCTCAATTCTCGTGTTGGCTTAGTTCTTAGAATACTATCCCTTTCCAGTTTTAATTAAAGCTTTCTGCTTGTGTTATGTATATCAGCCTTAACTGTGTAGCTGTAAAATATCCCTTTAAATCAGGTAATCGTAAACCACCTTGTTCTATTGGAAGGTTTTGCTTATTCCACTTATCCCTACCACTCTTTCCCCTCCCATATAAAATCCTTCAACTTTTTATTAAATACTGTCCACAACTTCTCCTCTGATTGATAAAAATGTGTGACCTGTATATAAAATTAAAGGGACTAAGAGCACTTTCACTGCTTCTGTTTTGCTATCCATATCCATAAACAAAAGCTTCCATTTTCCCACTTTTTGTATTATCTTTTGTTTAGTCTCTTCCCGCATATCCTTAGCTGCATGAAAATATTTAAAGCAGTCTCAAAATATTCCACAACACCTAGATGTCCTTTTCTGGATTTATTGCGTACAAAATAATATCGTCTGCAGATAAAGCCAACTTTTCTTGATTACCATACTGATTATATCCTTGAATTTCTGAGTTCCTTATTTTCTTTGCCAATGGCTCTAAGTATAATGCAAGTAAAAAAGGGAAAAGAAGGCACCCCCCTGCCTGGGTCATCTGTTCAGTCACAATTCATCGTAAAGCAACTCTCCAACTTTAATTTTTGCCTCCAATCTCTCATATATCCTCCTAATTAACCTTAATGTTGTATTAGGGAGTACATATGCTTCCATTGTCCTACTCATAAATCCCAGCTTAATTTGTGTAATGCTTTGTCTGCATTAAGGCCCACAAACAGCAATATTTTCTAACATTCTGCTTCCATCTGGATAATAATTTTTCTATTAATGACAAATATTTCCTTCCCCTCCACAAGACCACTGTGATATTGGGAAATATTGCCAGCCCAGCTGTCTGGAATTTTGTAAATAATTCCATGTCATTTGTGAATATTGATATGATTTATACAGAGCGCTGTATGTTATGTACTGAGCTAAGATGTACCCACAATATACCCTGCTAGAACATAAAAGATTAACCTGCAAAACGTAAGAATAGTTGAGGTTAAGTTCATTTATAGAGATAAAATGTTATCTCTGTTTCAGTTCAGTAGCAGGCACAATGTCTAGAGCTAGACGTCTTTTGTATTGTCTTGGAAAGAAATAATTACTAGGTTTGAGATGTGGAGGTGTTTTATTGCTTTATGACTTCCTGGAAGCTGGGAAGAGCTGAGAGAGATGTATTTCTCACAATGAGGTGTTAAATTGTTAGTTTCTATTTAGACTGGGAAATGAAGTCAGGTGACAGGAGTGATGTCATCCAAGCTGTCCCAGCAGTAATGTTTGATATTAATTTAAGAACTCTCAGAGAGACTGTGCATTTTGTATTTTGTCTTGGACCTAGCAAGGACATCCACTCATCATCACCTCTACACTTGCCTTTCTCTGTAAGTTTTTTTAGGGCATTGTAACTCTTAGATATAGTTAGGAGTATAGTAAAGATTAGTTTAAATGTTTTCTGTATTTATTTGAGACTGTCCTGCATTGTTAAATACTTACTGTGATTTTGAACTCTGAAGTAACTGTGTTGATTTACTGAATATTGTGTTCTTTTATTATTTATTATTAAATATATTTAAACCTATCTTTGTGGTTGATATTTGTGAGACATATTTAAGCCCTTAGGCTACTTGCATATATAGTTGGTGACACTGCACAGGCCACTTCTAAATAGCCTTGCTCTTGGTCAGACTACCATTTGGATTAATAGTAACTTCACACAGTAGGATTGGACAGCCTTTGTAAGGGCCTTACAGTAGCTGATATGGGTGGCTGGTGGCAGCTGGAACTACCTTATAGTCTGGGCAAAAGGGGGCATAGCTAGTAAATGTGCGCCAGCCTTTCCCAGGTGTGTGTGTGTGTGTTTGTGTGTGTTTTAGTCAAATCTGTGTGTGTGTCAGCTACTTCGGCATGGACACGAAGCACTGCTTGGACAGAAAGGGTGCTGGTGGTCTTAGCTTGGCCACTCGGCTGAGATCTCAACCCTATAGCTGTGCCAGTGGGGAGTCTTTTTGGGGATCTGGAGAAAGAGGAAGAAAACAGCCACAGACTGACTGTGGTCTTTGTGTGCTCTTAAGGGAAACTGTACTTTACTGTGTGTGTACTTGTCATCCTCCCAGTGTGTACGTCCCCTAGCTGTTGTCAGTGGTGAGGATTGAGGCTGCTTGATTACTGGGCCAGTGCAGGGGTGTCACACATTTGGTTGACAGTGGTGAGATAGCCACATCACAAATTAATTGGCTTGTAGTGGTGTGGATATTGAATTTCTGTAGCCTGTGTACAGTCATCAATGAGGGTATTTGTACTATCAATCAGCCACACAGTGAACAGAGTTTCACATCACAATTGTTTTATTTTTTTTTTTTGTTAGCTTAGTTAATCAGGGAGAGCAGGCAAGTATGTCAGCGGAGGAGTATGGCAAGCTGACAGAGCCAGTTGGCTGGGATGTGCCAAGCTGAAGGACTGGTGCATGCCACCCTGACTAAGGCAGAAATGGTTGTAGCTTTGGGCACAGCTGCATCGCAGACCAGCAATCAGGAGGACAACCAGGCTGGCCTCTAAGATGTACAACTCTCAGAAAATGGACAGCTCAACCTTTTCACAGAGGTCTTAAAAATCTGTCTGGAGTTAGAGACTTGAGCTGGAAGCCAAGCATTTGGAAATAGAAGCAGTGGAGAGACTGAAATGTCTAGAGGCTGAGGAAAATGAGAAACTGAGACGTTGTGAGGCTGAGGAGAAGAGGAAGCAGAGGCAACATGAAAAGGAGATGCGGACTCTTTGCCAGAGTCATAGAGGTAATGGGGAGGGGAGTAACCGAACCCCAGAAGCAACAAATGTCAGTAAATTTCTTCCACAATTTACAGAGGGGGGTAATTTTGATAGTTTCATTCATATGTTTGACAGGATATGTAAACAGTATAATGTTGACTAAGGGCTCTGGTTCCTGACCCCCTTACTCCATGGTAAAGCTGTAACTGCCATTTCTAAATTGTCTAATACTGATTGCTTAAATTATAATATTGTAAAGAACCGTCTCTTAGAATGCTTTAACACCTGAAGCTTATAGGAAAAGGTTTCATTAACATAGACGCAAGGCAGATGAAAGTGTGTGTGAATATATTGCTGAACTAAGCACTTATTTTCATAGGTAGGTGAGTAGATGTCAGGTCACTACTTTTGAAGGGCTGGCAGACCTTTTGGTGAGGGCACAAGCCCTTAGCACTTTGCCCAAGGACATGAGAATCTGGTTAGCTGATAGACAATGCAGTACTGCAGATGAGTTGGGGAAGAAGAGATATTTATATCTAGCAAGCAGGGCATCACTGCACAGGAAAGGGACACCCACACCCAGTGTTGCTCATGGGTCTAAGGGAATCCATAGTGGGCAGCCCAGACTGCCCCCACAGAGTCCGCCAGTAACAAGAGAAGCCAGTAGTCCAGGTACATGTCCAGAACCAAGGGTTAAATGTTTTAAATGCAACCAGTGGGGCCATGTAGCATGTAAATGTCCATGGAGGCAATGTGGGGAACAAAAGGTAGGAGAACCAGTAAGTGGGAATGACAAAATGCCAGCAGTAAGTTGTCACGAGACAACAAGGGTACCAAACTACCACAAGAGGGTTATATCCTATCTTATTAGATGGAAAAGAGGCCACTGCTAAGACAGAGAGAGCCTCTGACCTAGTCATTGTGAGGCCTGCAGTTTTCACAGAGGAACACTACTTGCTCGGGCAGTCTACTCCTGTCAGAGCTTTAGGAGGGACCCCATTCCATATACCTTTGGCTAGGTTTCACCTTGACTGTGAGGGTGGAAAAGGAAGCCAGTGAGTAGGTGTGTTTGAGGATATCCCTGCTAATGTCCTGATATGGAATGATTTTGATAACACAGTACCCTGTGTGCATGCAGTTACATGCAGTGAGGCTTGGAGACAAGCATGTGGTCTGGTAGCATGAGAGAGACCCAGACAGATCGCACATTTGCAACTAGGACTGGGGAGGTGGTTACTTCAGGGAGAGAATTGCCCTGTAGCAGTGAGACTGAAGGTGAGCCATAGCTGTTTGTGGGTACTGATGTTTCCTTGGACAGAGTGACTGCAAGGGCAGAGGTGAGTAGTAGTACCCAGGCTGACAATGAGGCACCGCTGACTGAGAATACCAGACATCCTGTGGAAGGGGAGCTGGGAAGGTTTACTAAGAGTGACTTGAGACAGGCTCAGCTCTCAGATCCTACATTACAAGACCAAATGGAGGTAGCTAGTGAGGCATCTGATTCTCAAGGGAAAGAGGAATCTGTATACTGGGACAAAGAGTTACTGTACAGAGAGTGGACCTCAGAGGGAGGGCTAGAGGGTGAGAGAATACAGCAGTTGGTAGTGTCCAGAGCCTGTGGCTGGCACTTCGAGCCATAGCCCGTGATATTCCCTCAGCAGGTCATATGGGCATAAGACATACAAAGAGATGTATTATGCAGAACTTTTATTGGCCTGGGATTTCCAGAGATGTAACAGAGTACTGCAGGACCTCTGAGCAGTGCCAAAAGGTAGGCAAGGCAGGAGACAAGGTGAAAGCTCCTTTGATGCCTTTGCCTGTGACTGAGGAGCCATTTCAGAGGGTAGCTATGGATATTGTGGGACCCCTAAGTATCCCAAGTTCCATAGGGAAAAAGTATATCCTAGTGGTAGTAGATTATGCTACCAGATTCCTTGAGGGTGGTGGCTCTGTTCTCCGAGGCGGAAAAGGTGGCAAATACTTTGTTAGAGATTTTCAGCAGGGTAGATTTCCCAAAAGAAATACTGGCTGACAGAGGTGCCAATTTCATGTCAGACCTGCTGGCTTGTCTGTGGAAGCACTGTGGGGTGAAGCAGCTAAAGACCACCCCCTACCATCCTCAGACTAATGGTCTTGTTGAGAGGTTAAACTCTACACTCAAGTCCATGCTACAGATATTTGCAGACCAGTTCAAGAGTTAGTGTGACAAATATTTGCCTCATCTGTTTTACAGAGAGGTTCCCCAGGAATCCACAGCTTTCATCCTTTGAGTTGTATGGGCATATGGTGAGGGGATCTCTAGATTTGATTTGAGATGAGTGAGAGGGTGTGTGTGAATCCCACAAGGAGTCTGTTGTAGCATATGTCCTAAACCTCATGACAAGGCTTGGGGACCTCATTGGCTTGTCCCAGAAGACCCTGGCAGAAGCCCAGCAGCAGAAAAAGATCTGGTATGACAGGAATGCTCGAGTTAAGAGAGTATGCTGTTGGGCAGCAGGTAATGGTTCTCATTCCTGTCAGAACAAGCTGCAGGCAGCTTGGGAGGGACCCTACAAAGTGGTAAGGAAGGTTAGTGATGTTAACATGGTAGAACTGCTAGGCTGGAGGCAGGGGTTCAAATTATAGCATGTTAACATGATGAAACCTTACCATGATAGGGAGGCCCTTGTGCTGATTTGCATGGGATGGCAGGAGGAGTCTCAAGGAGATCTGGTGACTGATCCTCCTCAGTGAGGCTTGGACCGATACCTCAGTGGAAGGGGTAGCAATGTCCCAGCAGCTATCCCCTAACCAGGTTTGAGAAATCTGAGCAGTGTTGCAGGAGTTTGGGGGGCATGTTCACTGGGAAACCAGAGTGCACCCACCTGGTGCAGCACCATGTGGCTACAGGACCCCAAAGGCCTATTAAGCAGGCCCCTTATAGGGTGCCTCAGAGAGTCAGACTGACAGAGGAGATATCGAAAATGTTGGAACTAGGAGTAATTCAGGAGTCCAGCAGTCCCTGGACCTCCCCAGTGGTGCTGATGCTAAAGAAGGATGGCAGCACCAGGGTCTGTGTAGACTACAGGAAATTAGCCACGCAGAGTCAGATGCTTGCCCCATGCCTAGGACAGATGAAGCCCTAGAGCAGCTGGTTGGGGCTAAGTATCTTACCCCTATTGATCTTAACAAGGGTTACTGGCAGGTGCCCGTGACTCCCAGTGCTAGAGAGAGGTCAGCCTTTGTGACTCCTTTTGGCATGTGTGAGTTTGCAAAGATGCCCTTTGGAATGAAAAATTGCCCCAGTGACTTTCCAGAGGCTGATAGATCGCATCCTAGCAGGAGATTTTTACCTTGCTTATCTAGATGATATTGCCATCTACAGCCATTCCTGGCAAGAACACTTTCAGCATGTCAGGGAGGTGCTGTGCAGACTACAGAGGGCAGCATTGACCATTAACCCCAACAAATGTCAGGTAGGTATGGCAGAGGTCTCCCATCTGAGACACAGAGTGGGGAGTGGTAAGATCAGGCCAGAACCTGCCAAAGTAGAAGCCATTCAGGTGTGGCCTGCCCCTGTTACCAAAAAGCAGATGAGGGCATTATTAGGGACGGCGGGGTAATACAGAAAATTTGTCCACAATTATAGTACCATAGCTGCTCTCTTCACAGACCTGACAAGGAAAAACAAACTAGATAGGGTAATGTGGACCCCAGCTTGTGAGCAGGCATTCCAGAAGCTTAAAGGAGCTTTGGGAGGACCCCCTGTGTTAGTCAGTCCAGATTAGAGCAAAGAATTTGTTGTGCAGGTGGATGCTTCAAACCATGGGGTGGGGGCTGTACTTAGCCAGGTTTCCTCAGAGGGAGGGCAGCACCCTGTGGTATTTCTCAGTCTTAGGCTCCAACCCAAGGAGGAATGCTATGCAGCTATAGAAAAGGAATGCCTAGCCATAGTGTGGGCATTGCAGAAACTTCAGCCTTAACTGTATAGAAGGAAATTCACTGTAGTTACAGACCACAATCCCTTAACATGGCTGCATCTAGCCAGCCAGCAAAATGCTAAGTTACTAATGTGGAGGCTAGGGTTGCAAGCATATGATACGACTGTGTAGCACTGCAGTGGGGTTAGCAATGCCAATGCAGATGGGCTGTCAAGACAGGGAATGGGGTAAGGTATTTCCCAGACAGGTTCAGTCCCCTCAAGCAACGTTTCTCAAGGGTCACTTGAAAAACTAGCTTGAGTTTTTGGCAGAGGGGGGGGGGGGGTGATATAGGGAAATATTGCCAGCCCAGCTATCTGGAATTTTGTAAATAATTCTGTCATTTGTGAATATTGATATGATGTAAACAGAAATGTATGTTATGTACTGAGCTAAGATGTACCCACAGTGTACCCTGCTGGAACATAAAAGATTAACTTGCAAAACTTAAGAATAGTTGAGAATAAGTTACTTTATAGCTTGGCCATAATCAAATATGTTATGTTTCAGTTCAGTAGCAGACACAATGCCTAGAGCTAGATGTTTTTTTTATAGTCTTGGAAAGAAATAATTACTAGGTTTGAGATGTGGAGGCATTTTATATTTTATTGCTTTGACTTCCTAGCAGCTGCAAATAGCTGAGAAAGATTTATTTCTCACACAGAAATGTTAAATTCTGTTAGTTCTGTTTAGCCTGGGAACTGAAGTCAGGTGACAGAGTGATGTCATCCAAGCTGGCCCAGCAGTAATGTTTGATATTAATTTAAAACCTCTCTCAGAGACTGTGCATTTTATATTTTGTCTTGGACCTAGCAAGAGCATCCTTTCATCATCACATCTGCACTTGCATTTCTCTAAGTGTTTTTTTTTTTTTTTTTTTTTTTTTTTTTTTTAGGGCATAGTAATTCTTTTAGATATAGTTAGGAATTCAGTAAAGATTAGTTATTAATCCATATGTATCAATTTTGGCAACACCTTTGCCATTGTTTAAGCTATTTTAGACATGAACATTTTATAATTATGGTTTTAAAGTGAAATAGGTCTATATGAAGCTGCATCTGATGAGTCTTTACTGTCTTCAGTTATTACAGCTTTCTACCAGGATATAGGTACTTCCCATCCTTTTAAAATGCAGTTAAAAGAACTTTCCAGACTTTTATCACTTTCTTACCTCCTAGCTTTCCTGACTTCCACAGGAATACCATCGATCTATTCTTGGAGACTATCTTGCAAATTGGATCTACATCATCGTTTTTATCTCATTTCCTCCTGTCGTAACTGTTAATTGTTGAGCTTCGTCTTTCTCGAACCATGGCATTTTAAGTCTTCCATAAATAAATATTTCTACTTGTGCTCTTGCTTGATTTCCACATTTCTCTGCTTTATACAAATGTTCATCACATTTCAAAACATCTCCAGTACCTCTACAGGATCTGTGGTTATTTTCTTTTTATAGGCTCCCTACATTTGGCAACAACCATATCTACTTTCTGATTGCGAAGTTATTGTGATAAAAGTTTTTGAGTTCTTCTCAAAAAACAGTTGCTTAACAGAAGTCTTTCTAAACTTACAAATGTTATCCAGATACTCCCTTATTTTGTCTTTAGCACTTAGCACTCTGTAGTTGTGCCGCTTCTTGTTCTGAGAGATTCCTCTTATTCTGCAGTACTTAAACCTTTGTCATCCCCTCTAAATAATACTTCTTAACCACATCTTTCTTTTATTTCTACCCTGTTTTGAAACTTTACATCTGATGTTGTAAATGTTTGTTTATTCATAACCATTAGGACCTCGGTTCCGCCCTCAGAACCGATATGGCCGTTTCCAAGCTCGCACCAGACAAAAACTCTCAGCTAAGACCTACCCATAATGCCCCTCTCCTAGTTACTTCATATCTCATTTGCCATGTTCCTAGTCAGACGTGCTAACCATCTCTCTCAAAGCTAAGTAGAAAATTGTTAATTTTAAGACAGTTTCTCTTCAAAATTGTTTAATTTTTAGTCAAGTTAGCTTTTTCTCACTGTCTCATATAACCTAAGCCTATTTCCTACCCTTTTCCTTGGTAATTAATTTTTTTACCTTTATTGGTACTGTCTCTCTCTCCGGTCTTTGACAGGCCTTTCCTTTTTACTAGTGGTATTTTTTTTTAAATAATATTGTTGTTTTGTCCCTTAATTTTTCTATAGGATAACATGGTTGCCTTACTATGTCAGACAAAGCTAAATTGGGATTTAAACAGTGTGACAAGTGTTGACGTAAGATGCCTGACTCAGATACACATGTTCATTGTGTCTACTGTTTGGGCTTGAATCATATTAAGGCTAACTGTGACATTTGTGCAATTTTTAGTAATTGTACACTAGCGAACATAAAAATAAACTTATCTTAAAAAGACACCATGATGAAGCGGTGACCTACTTTAATACGAAATTCCTACAAATCCTAGAATACCATGCCCCCTCTCGCTCTACCCATATAAGAACCAAAATTGCACCTTGGCTCACTAAAATAAAACAGGCAAAATATCCTTCTACGTAATAAAATCTGGGCCAAATGGAGATCCTCCAAAAACCCATCAGACCAACTTTACTTTAAACAGCTAAGAAATGCCACCAAAAAAGAAATTCTGCTCGATAAAAAAAAACTATTACCTTCACCTCCAACAAACCCACCTGCAAAAACCACAAAAGTTTTGGTCAGGCATTAACAAGCTACTTCAGCCAGGGCACTCTAAAACTCCTGCCCCATCAGGTATTTCCCATAACCACCCTAAAGAAATTGCTGATGCCTTTAACTACTTCATTGAAACCATTCAAACTCTAGCTAAAACATTGCCACCTGTTAGCACTAACCCATTAATCACCAAAAACAGCCCAGTTCCCTCCTTTCATATACAACCCATACCTACATCCCTTGTCTGCACCCTCCTTCAAAAACTCAAACCATGCACCCCTTCAGCTGACTGTCTGCAAGCTGAATACCTGCAAATAGCAGCTAAAGCCATTGCCTCTCCCATTTTCAACCTTAGAACAATTACAGAAAGCACAATCCCTTCCATCTGGAAAGTCTCCCATTTCATCCCTCTACATAAGAGTGGTACTTGTACTGAGATTTCTAACTTTTGCCCAATTGCCTTACTTTCTCCAATAGCCAAAATAATGGAAAAATGCATCCACCAACAACTACTTGACCACCTTCTCCATAATAACTTACTTGCCAACTGTCAGCATGGTTTCAGGCCATTTCATAGTACCACCACTGCCCTGCTATCTTTTTCTGAGTGTATAAACAAACATCGTAACAAAAACCTCTCTTTCTTCTGCTCTGTTTATTGACCTTTCAAAAGCTTTCGACATGGCTAACCATCACCTACTTATGGACATATTAAAAGCCCTATCCCTTGACCCACAGGCATTACTTTGGTTTAAATCATATCTAGAAAACAGTAAGCAGTACTCTGGGATAATAATTTATCTATACACCTCCCTGTTAACATTGGAGTACCTCAGGACTCTATTTTAGGCCCTCTTCCCTTCTCAATTTTTATTAATGATTTAAATGCCAAAATTCCACAAGCCACCTGTATACAATATGCAGATGATTCTACTTTAATATGTTCAGCTAAGTCCCTAACCTCTCTCCAGACCCTCACCCAAACAATATTTAATTCTGTTGAAAACTGGTTCATGTAACATTGCCGCCTCCTTAATCCCAAAAAAACAAAATTATTGCTTTTTGCTCCTACTCAAAAGTCTCCACAATTTCACTTCACAGTAACCTCCAACAATGGAACTAGCATAGCTCCAGACACTACAACCCGACTCCTAGGAATTACAATAGACCACAACCTTAACTGTGATGATCATATTAATACTACTATAAAATATGTCAACAGAAAACTAGGCTCCCTTTATAGAATCAAACCCTTCCTTACACCAGAAGCTAGAACTACTATTGCCCAGAGTCACCTTATCTCCACCCTGTTCTATGCTTCTGACATTTATACCAATCTATCTAAAAGCAACCTTAGCAAACTTGCAACCAGCTATAACAACATTGCCAGATTTGCCACTGGTACCCCTTTCAGAACCCACCACTGTCTCAACCTCAAGCAACTAGGATGGTTAGAACTGCAGAACCACCTACTTTATTAACAATACACCATCACCCAAAAGATCCTTTACCACCCCAAGAATACCCCAATCCTCACTAATCTGATTACCCCATATAAAAATCTGCATCTATTTTGTCCACACTGCTTTTAAAAAAATACCTTAAAGAATACCTTACTGCTCTAACCCCGACTAATATCTAAATCCCCATCTCACTCTTCCTAGACTTTTCTGCTCTGTTCTATTACGTTAACCTGGGTTAACCAGTAACCTTGCCTCTAACTAGTATTTAACAAGATTTCCTTCTTAGTACTTTATAAGAGTATTCTTACTCTAAACATGCTATCCTCCACTGTACTAGATATAAATTATAATGTCTACATCTATAAACAAGGGGAAAAAAAGTAATTTTTTTTTTAACTTTATATTCTGTTTGCTATTTGCATGTAATATACGATACGTCACTGGCTATGCTTGGAGCTTTTCTCCCCGGGCCTCTACTGAAAATGGACATATATCCAGTTAGACTAGCCCGGTCAACAAATGTAAAATAAAATAAATGGACTAGGTTCTCTGTTTGGGTCAAAGATCAGAACTTAGACCCTTTCTCTATGCCTTTCAAAAGATCCTACAATACCTGACTACTGTTTTGCATACAGGAGCCTCAGCTTCGACGATCACTGTACATTTAGCAGCTATCGCCAGTTTCATTATGATCTTGTTAATTCATTTGTCACCCCGCCTATGCAACTCCTTTTTGAAAGGAGTATTACATGTTAAACCTCCGGTCAAGCCTCCCTTAGAACCCTGGGATTTGACTTTGGTACTTCACTCTCTCACAGGTTCTCCTTTCGAGCATTTTGATTCATGTGATTTGCAATTTTTGTCATGGAAAACCTTACTTCTAGTAGCACTTACCTCAGCGGGAAGAGTATCTGAGCTGAAAGCTTTGTGTCGAGTCCTTACTTTATCTTCCACACGGAAAGGGTGTCCCTTCAGTACTGACCCTTTTTTCTTGCCCAAAGTCTTTTCTGCCTTTTCCATTAACCAATCTATTGACCTGCCGGTTTTCTTCCCTCAGCATTCTAACAGAGGGGGAGTACCTTTTGCACACCCTTGATGTGCATTGGCAGCTTTGTTGTTATTTAGACAGATCTAAATCTTTCAGGAAAACAGATTGTTTGTGGCCTTTGCAGGACCCAGATTGGGTAAACCTGTTTCCAAAGTGACTTTATTCTCCTGGCTTAGAAACATCATTACCTTTATCTACCAACAGAATAAGCTATCCTTACCTTTCAGAATAAAGGCTTATTATACTGGATCTATGGCTACTTCTATAGCATTTCATTCCAGAGCCTCTATGGATGATAACTGCACAGCAGCCACTTGGGCAAGACCTCATACCTTTGTATCTCATTACAGATTGGATTTGGTCTCCAGAGGACGAGCATCTTTTGGTTCTATGGAATATCGTTCCTTAAGGCTACCCAGGACACAAGTAGCTGGGGACTCTGTCCTAATGGTAATGAATAAACAAAGATTTACAACATCAGATAAAAAAAGTTATGTCTTACCATAACATTCCATCTGTGTTGTAGATCTTTGTTCATTCATTACTTCCCGCCGCCTGAATTCCTGGTGGACTTTCGGAACTCCTGTTTAGGGTATTTGCTCAGACAGAGCCTCCTACTATTTTTTTCTGTTACTACATCTATTATCTAAGGGTGGGCAAACTCAATCTGAAGTAACTAAGAGAGGGGCATTATGGGTAGGTCTTAGCTGAGAGTTTTTGGCTGGCGTGAGCTTGGAAACGGTCATATCGGTTCCAAGGACAGAACTGAGGTCCTAATGGTAATGAATGAACAGATCTACAACACAGATGGAACGTTATGGTAAGACATAACTTCTTTTTTCATTTTATCCCAGTCCTCTGTCAGTAACTTATGAAGAAATCTCTATCTTCCCTAACAACTCTTCAATAATTTCCACTACCCATTCCTTAAATTCCTCTCTTTTTAACAAGTAGGTGGGGAAGTGCCAGTTTCTCATTTTTACTTCATTACCCTGCATTTTTATCTTAGTTGTTATTGGCACGTGATCTGAAATTATTATTGGATGTGTATTGAAGGTTTCAATTAAATACACATGCTCCTGTGAAATATTTGTCTAGTCTAGCCCATGTATTGCACCTTGGGGAATAATGTGAATTCTCTCCTTGTTCCTACTACTGAATTCGCATTTCCAACCAAATAATCTGATGTCTTTTTCATCCGTTCCTCAACTGATTGGTCTTGGATCCACCCTTGACCACTGCAATAGACTTAGGCTGTGAAGCTGGACCTCCTCCCCTTACCCACAGTCCTCTTCTCCCCTGAATTAACTCAGATCTCGTTTGCTTCTTCAGCATTTGGAATTGGTCACTGTTAGCTCAAGTAGATCATTGATTACATAAGTGATTTTCTACTTATCTTGGTCATCCTTTCTCCTTTTTCATTCCTCCCCATATTTTTGCTTGAAAAAAAAGATTTAAACTTTTAAATTTGTACTGCCTTCCTTATCCAGTCTTGTAGTAGTCAAACCTTGCTGCCCCATTGTTGTCTTATTTATACCTTATATGTACTGTTTTCATTACCATCGTTGGTATTTCTTTTGCTCTGTACCTTTGCTGGTATGTCTGTTACCATTGTTGGTATTTGCACTAATATTTATTAATTTCTCCTACTTGTTCCTGTCCTGTTTCCTTGTTACCTGTTGGATAAACCAACCAAATTTAAAAAGTGCTCCTCATGTGGGCACAAGACTCTGAATTCAGATGCTCATTCTGGGTGTGTATACTGCCTTGGGCACGGTCACTTATCTACAGACTGAGATATTTGTTCATAGGTAGGTACTAGGCTATCGGTTCAAGGGCCTACGTAAGCCTAGCCAACAAGGTTCCTTTACTTATGCCACCCAAGAAAGTTAATTTCCTGTGCCACTGTTGAGCAGAGATACAGAAGTGATCCCCGGGGTGTATTTCCTATTTCCCATCCACTCAAGATTTTTCTTGAGTGCTAATGAAAAACTTTGCTTGACATAGATGGGTAGCCTGTTCCAGAGTATGGGAAGTCTTTGGGACAGGAATCTATCCCTCCAGCATGTCCTGTTTATTGTGGTGACAAGGTTTAGGTCCCTAGAGCGTGTAGCTCGGAGGGGTTGGGATTTCTTTAGGTGTAGCATGTCCAACAGCTCTGGGTTTGACATAGCTTTATATGCTAGGCTGAGATCACCTCAGAGTAGGCGATATGCTACGGAGTAAAGCTGGAGTTTTTTGAGGCGGTCAGTGTAGAGCATTTGCTTGAGGCCAGTAATCCTCTTTGTGAGGTACTTCTGTGGCCTTTCCAGCTGCTGCAGATGTCTTGTGAGGTACATTCCAAAAGGGGCGTTGTACTCTATAATGGGCCTAATGAGTGTCGAGTAGAGGGGAACAATGGGTTATTTTTTCCTGGATGAGAACCCTTTTATGTGCCACGTAGAAGGACTTCCTGACTACTGTGGTGATGTGACTATCAAAGGAGAGACTACTGTCCACCTGGGTCCCAAGGTCTCTTATCACGCATTCGGTGTTAAGTAGATTGCTGCCTATGTGGTAGTTCATGGGTACAGAGTTTTTACCAAAGGGGATGACACTGCACTTTTTGGCATTGAGCTTGAGGCCATGGCTCTGACACCAGGCATCTGTCTCAGTGAGGCCCTTCTGTAGGATGCCCACATCATTTGGGGACTTGACTATGGCTCCTAGTTTGCAGTCATCTGCAAACTTCGTTAGCCAGAGGCCTTCTGTGTTAGCCTGTACTTCAGAGAAGTAGATGCCAAACAGGAGAGGTCCCAGGACGGAACCCTGTGGTACTCCACTTGTCACTGCTTTGAGGTCACATTTGGAGTCTGCAACGTTTACAGTGTGGGTTCTGTCAGTGAGCCAGTTGGCAATCCATCTTGTGACGTAGGGATTTATACCTAGTTTAGTGTGTTTAGCTATAATTCCAGAATGGGGGATGGTGTCAAGATAGGCTGTGTGAACCACCTTACCGTTATCTACAGCTTTGGTGACTGCCTCAAAGAAGTTGATCAGCTTCAGGAGGCATGATCTGCCTTTCACAAACCCAAACTGGGTGGGATCCAGAGTTTGGAGGTTACCAATGTCTTTGTTTTTGAGTTCCATGATGATACGTTCCATGGCCTTGCAGACCAGGCTTGTCAGGATAATAGGTAGATAGTTCCCGGGATCAGTGGTGGCTCCCCCTTTGTGGAGTAGGATAACTGTTGCTGTACGCCATTCAGTGGGCACAAAGCCTGATGTGAGGCTATTATTGAACATGGTGCTTAAGTGGGGAGCCAGTTCGTGTAAAACGCAGCCTGGGATGATGTCCGGTCCCATGGATGCTGTGTTTTTGGCTTTAGAGAGTGCAGCTTTTACCTGCGTAGTTGTGATTATAGGGACTCTGCATTCTTCCTGTATAGATATGGGCCCTTTAGGGAGTGAGAGGGGGGGTTAAGTTAGCACTGAACCTATCTGCCAGGATGTTGGCAATATCAGTTGGTTCTGTAATTTTCTTGCCTTTGTGCTATAACTCAGAGCAGATCTGGGTGCTGCCATCAAGATTCTTGACATAGCTATAGAATGCTTTGTGATTGTCCTTGGAATTAGTGACGATTTTGTTTTCATAGCTAGCTTTGGAGGATCTTATAAGGGATCTCAGCTTCTTACTGAGGCTGACCAGGGAGCTCCTCCACTCATGGGATTTTACTCTTTTGCAACAGTTTCTTCCTTCTGTTGTACAGTTTGTTTATGGCAGGGGACCACCAGATTGGCTTCCTTTTTTTGGAGGATAGTGTCTTGGTTCTGTTTGGGATAGCACGATCCATGCACTCGTGTAAGTGCTTATAGAGTGCATTTGTGTAGTATTCAGCAGTTGTAACTGTAGTGGCAATCTGCATGGGTGTCATTGTGCTGACATTAACCATGGTGCTGTGGCTGAGCATAAATTGATTCTTAAAGGATTACTTCCTTCAACTTCGTCTGGACCTGCAGCTCATCCAAGTCTACGGAAGATGCAGCTGACAAAAGTAGACTCAGTGTTCTTCAGATTGCTGCTCTCCTCCTCCTTCAGGCTCTGGTCTACCTGATAAAATTTTGAAAACTTCAGATCTGACTACTACTTTGGGTCTGACACCTACAAAATCAAAATCATCAGGTTCAACTGCACCTTCAGTCTGACCCAGGTTAAATCAAAGTCCCCTCAGGTGAGATCCATGTTCTCTCCAGAGCCTATGACTTCAAGGATAGACTCACCATTCCTACAAGAGACATCTCAAAGGGTATCCCATCAACCCTGACTTCTTCATCACTGAGGTCATCTAGGAGCCTAACAGAAGCAGATATAGACAGGATGATGAGTTTCTCAGAATCCACATTCATTTGGAAGTTATACCAGCTCCATCTCCCATAAGATCCTTGAGCCTACCTCCAGTACAATCCCAGCCTTTGACTCATACTCTGATATGTCCACTGGTTTCAGAGCCTAATGACAGGAGACTTCTGAGCTTTTCTGTGTTGGATCCGAAAGCTTTATCTTCAACCATTTCAACACTTTAGTTGGCTCCAGTGTTTTTGGAGCCATCCCATCTTCTCAGAGTCTTAGCTTTAGATAGAGTGGCTCCAATCTCTGCATTGAGATGGGAGCCTAGGGAGATTAAGTCCATCATGCACAGATATCTTCTGATCCTGTCCGGCCAAGACTGGTTCTGCCTATGAGGTAGTAGAGAGAGACAACACATCCTTACCTCTTTGAGACCACCCCTCCTCACCTGTCTACTTTGGATACTGTTTTTGTTTTTTTTTTTCTGCCCATTGGGACATCCAGTCCAGTCAAGCCTGTTGTCAGTCCTCATTCAGGTCTCTGCTGGCACTTGCGTGTCATCCCTGGAACCTTCACCTCAGAAGTTTACATGTAAAAGGAGGCACTTAGACTCTCCTCAAGATTTACTAACCAAAGACCCCCTGACTTTGATGAAGGGGAAAGTATCCTCCAGATCACCTCTAGAGAATGTCTCTTGGTGAAATACTCAAACCTTTGAGACTTCTGACCACTCCCCTTCCCTAAGAGGAGTCAGTGTTTCTCAAGGCTTTTGGAGTCAGCTTAGCTAAGTCTTGGGTGGTCCCCATGGTGGACGAGATCGTGGACCTCCTCTTCCCAGCCTTGGAAGGATCCAGGTGTCAGAGAGCCTATTCTCAAAACACTGGATAAATACGTCATTGCACCAAAGGATACAGCCCTTTGGAGAGTCCCCCAGTGGATACTGTAGTAGATGCAGCAGCCACCAAGAAAGAACTCGTGGAACAGAGTTCTTATGTCTATCTCCATAACAGAGTGCAGGCATTGGACAGTTTTGGGAAGGATGTTTACACTTTAGTGACCTTCACCCTGAAGGTCACTAAATTATTTGGCACACATTAAGATTTCAGAGGGAATTTTGAGTTTTCCAATAACCTGTTCAGGTTCATGTCTGTGGAGGACATGAAGATAGTTTGTTCACAGCTGGTCACTCTCCCATCCTTAGCAAATTCTTCCATGTGACTAATTTCCCATGTCTCAGAGGGAGCTTTGAGGGCTGCAGGCACAGAAATTGCTGTAAGAAGGCACACTTGGATGTGCCTTTGTGATTTTGTGGAGTCCTTCAAAACTTCACTCATGAATGTTTCTTTTGATGGATCCACCTTGTTTGGCCCTATCGTGAAAGAGACTCTCTAGGAGTGAGCAGGTGAGGAAGACATCATCTGCTGTGAGAATTTTTTTTCTATCCCTCAAAGTACCAGAGAGGAGGCTGAAATTTTTTTCTGAAAGACTCGAGTCTTCCCAGGACTCCTGCAGAGACAGATCCCCCCATGGTGGGGGGAGGGGTACTCTATTGGAAGATGTCATCTTTGTGGCAGAGGTGGTGCCAAACATCAGGGGTTCAGAGGTCCTTTTTGTGAGAAGCCCTTTTAGCACCCATGAAGGGTTACCCAGCTGCTGCATTCTGGAGGCAGCTGATGGGATGCTTATCTCTGCCACCAGAAGCCTGGACAGCCAATATCAAAGAAATGTTGGTATGCAGAATAATATCCTGAGGGGATTACATAGCATTTTTCCTTCTACCTCCCCAGCAGAATAGAAAAATCCTTGATGTTCCATCCACTCAAAGGAAAGTGGCAGTTAAAAAAATAGAAAAGCTGCTAAGAGCCATACAAGAGCTCCCCCCCCCCCAGACCAACAAAGATCTGAACTCATGATTCTTTTTAGTGTCAAAGAAGATAGGGGACCTAAGACCAATTCTGGATCTCGGCAATTTGAATCAATTTATAAAACACTGAAAGTTCTGGATGGTCATGGCACAGTTCATTCTACCACTGTTGCAGATGGATTTTTGGGTGTGCTCCATAGATTTCTGGGATGTGTACCATCATATCAAGATATGCAGGTAATCCATGAGATAGCTACACTTCTACCTGGAATCCGGTCATCATTAATTCAGAGAACTGCCTTTGGTCTCACCACAGCACCCAGGATGTTCAAGTGCATGGCAATGGGTTGCAGCTCACCTGCAACTGCACACATTCCAGTGTTTACTTACCTAAATGACTGGCTCCTTTCTGCTTCCATCACGCCTCTACTGATTCAGTCCAGGGATTACTTGCTCCATCTTTGTCTTCAACTGTCTACTTTACAAGGTCGAAATACCATTAGATCGACTGTTAAAACGCTGAGATGACAAAACTGAATAGTTATAACGCTGACAGTTTAAATTGCCAACTTACACTAAACGGAATCTATAAAATGCTGACTTACCTCCCATTTAATGCAATTACAAAAGTAAGAACTCCTGCTATATAAACATTGCACTACCACTTTGAAATTCCGTACTACGTACCTAACTCTCACCTAAATCCTACACACCAACCAATACCCGTGTATTTGTAGAAAATCCCACTGAATGCTCATGAAGGTATCTACACCCACATGAATATTCATTGGAGATTCCTCAATTTCATTATCACAATTATTTTATTTTTTACTTATATGTTTTTGCAGGGGGCTGTGCCCTCCGAAACCCCCCTGCAAATTAAATATACGAGATCACACTACAGTGCGGAAATGAGCAGATTTCCTGTTGCACTTAGCTGGCAAAGTTGGCATTTGAAATGTTCGGTCTTGTAAACATCGATATAGTGACGTTTTAGTCATCTGAAACTTCGATATTGTAGTCTCGGCTTTTTAAAAGTCGGTCTACTGATATTTTGATCTTGTAAAATATACTCCTTCAACTAGACATCACAGTAAATTACACAGTCTCACCTCTCCACAACTCAAGCCCTTCAGTTCATTGGTGCTTGTCTGGATTCATTAATATAAATTAAAAGTTTGCCACAGACAAGGTTAAATAATCTGTGGAACCAAGCTTTTGCATATCCTTTCTCTTCCTTCCCCTCCAGCCAGGTTGGTGTTACAACTTCTTGGATCATTAGCAGCTTCAGTATTTTTGGTACCTTTAGCAAGGTTTTACATGATACTGTAGTGGATCCTTCCAGTAGAATGGTCAATAGGATGGCATCATTTCAAATTACAAATATTTGCAAATAACACACAGCCTAGTGGATTCACTCAGAACTGTTTCCATGCCATCCTTTTATTCTGCCCAAGGCCACAGTGACAATAGATGCCTCCCAGCTAGGATGTGGGGGAGGCATCACTTCAGAAGAACAGTTAAAGGCACGTGGGGTCAGTCTTCACATCAGTATCATAGAAATGAGAGCAGTCTTATTGGCATTGCTGGGTTTTCAAGATGTTCTCCCTCTAGGGATGGTTGCTGTTCAGACAATGTCAGTAGTCTGGAACATTAACAAACAAGAAGGAACCGGGTCATACCCCTTATGTCAAGAGGCAGTGAGAGTGCAGCAGTCAGTAATCTCTTCCTGGCACTTTCTATCGGCAGTGCATTTTCCGAGGCAGTCCAACATGATAGCAGACAGACCGAGCAAATCCATTTTACTTCCCCAAGAGTGATCTCTCAACCATTTAGTGGCAGAAGTGATATTTCACCAATGAGGCCAACCGTGCTGTGACCTCTTCATTTCTCCCATCAGTTCCAAGTGCAGCAAGTAATTTGCCTTGATCCCCCAAGAGAGGGAGTCACTGAAAGGCTGTCTGACTTATGATTGGTGTCCCTATCTCCTTATGCCTTTTCCCGAACTCCTCTAATCTCCATGTTTCTCCAGGAGGCATCTTAGCAGAAAAGCATTGTAATCCTCATTGCTCCATTCTGGCCTCAAAAAAAGTGTGGTTTCCCCCTTCTGTGGCCTCAAGTATTTCACTCTCCTGCTCAGGACCTTCTATTTCACTTGTCTGGGATACTTCATCTGGATATTCGAAACCTGTGATTGATCACTGCTTCTCCACTTCCAGTGATGGCTAGAAAATGCAGGCCTTCATATCCTTTCATCATCTCAAAAAGTTTCTATTAGGAAAATTTATAAAGGAAATGGAAAAGGTTTTCTATTTGGGCCCTCCAGAGACAGAACCTTTCAGCACCTATCTCAGCTGTACTGGACTTCATGGCTTCCATTTTTAATGGAAGTTACATACCTCTCAACTGTACAGACTTTTGCAGAATGTCCAGATTTTTATCTCATATTTTTGGTTTGTTTCTCAAAATTGTGATTTTCTGGCAAATCATTGAGGGCTGAAGTCAGAAAACAATGACAGACATTTGAGTTTCAGCCTTCATACCCTTCAGAAACTTCATGCCAGTGCAAAACCTATTCTATCAACTTTACAAGTTTGTAAGAACAATATTTAAAAAGTGTCCCTATTTTTGGACCTTCATCCTCCAATTATTTATGGCTTTGTCCAGATTTCTTGCTCTAAGAGGTTGAGAGGTATGTGGAGCTAGATATTTGACAGTTAAGGTCCAACTTGATGCCATTTCTAATTTTCATTTAGGCAAAGTATGTAAAGCCTTTCTTAAGATACTTTTTTTACTTCATCCTCCTCTCAAGGGCCCCCTCTTCCATGGGAATTAACAGTATTTCTTCAGGCTTTGACCCAACCTCCCTTTGAGCCTTCAGCCAGAGTAGACTTAAGATTCTTTTCACGGAAAACCCTTTTCCTGAAAGCTGTTACATCTGCTAAATGATTATCAGAACTCCAGGTGCTTTCTTCCCAGCCAGTGGGGTCTGGTCTTTCATAAGGACATACCTAATGTGACTAATGTGTCTTTCCTTCCTGAGGTGGCATCAGAGACAACTATCAACCAGTCTATCTGCTCTTTCTCTTTCTTAATTTTTCTAACAAGCGAGAATACATGCTGTACCTGTTAGATGTTTATAGACAACTTAGATCTATATTCACAGAACCAAATATTTCAGAAAATCAGAGCAATTGTTTGTTTCCTTTTCTAAAGGTAAGTTGGGCAAAGCAATATTTAAAGTAACATTGCCAGATGGCTCACTGATTGCATTTCTTTTGTGTTTAAGAATCAAGGATTTACATTACCCAAACCACCTAAGGCTCATTCCACTAGATCTGTGGCCACTTCAACTGCTTTCTGGTCCAGCGCCTCTATATATTACATTTCTGCAGCTGCTGCTTGGTCCAATGCTCATACCTTATAGCTCATTACAAATTGTACATTTCATCCAGAAATAGGGCAACATTTGGCTCTGCTGTTCTCCAGACTATCCTTCCTTGAGGACCACCCAGGGTTTCTTTTGCTGGGGACTCTGTATCATCACTTGAGGCGTACCATCACTTGAGGAATGGACAAAAAAATACATCATCAGATATTACAGTTATGTACTTACCATAACACTGCATCTGTGTTATATGTTTTCATCCTTCCTCAACCACCTGCCTTCTATTTTTATAAATTCCTAGCATGTCCTGAGGGGTAGGTCCTGTCAGTCTTGCTGCATGGGCTCCAGTCTCCACCTCATACTTCTCTATCTTTATGCTATAGTTGTATACAAATTGTTTTAAATATGTTAATGGTTGGGTCTTCTTTGACACACATCAGTTAGCAGACTAGAGGGCAAACTTGATCTGAGGTGACTCAGGGGAACAGAAGATTATGGGTAAATGGAGGAGCTCGAGCTATGGAGACAAGTATATTAAAGTGGCTAAGCCTGGATCAGAGGTTGAAGCAGAGACCCATCAGTTGAGGAAGGATGAGAACAGGCAACACAGATGCAGAGTTATGGTGAGTACATAACTGTAATTTTTCATAATTTCTTTAGAAATCTGCCTTCTTTTGTTGTATTTCCCTTCTAGGTCCCCCAGATACGTCCTCAGTGTTGCAGATGAAGTTCTAATCCCCACAAATAAGTAATATTCCCTGCAGAAAGCAAAATTATTTCTCCAAAAATGTTCTTAAGCTCCATAATACAAGATCTGAAGTTTTCATTTGGTCTTCAACCTGTGGGACCCGGATCCAGCACAGATCTGACTCGTCGCATACTCCAGCATTGGATCCAAGCTCAAGGCTCCTCTCCTACCCTTAATGCCGGTCTCCCTCCTCCCCTCAGATCTTATTTGCCGCTCATGAGAGACAGCAGCGTGGTACATCTTCAAGCTCCCTTTAGTGTAAGTTTAGACCTTTTTGATAAATCTTATCCTATCTTCTTTCTTCCTTAGTGTCCTTACTATCTATCTTCCCTACCCAATCCCTGTGCGCTTCGTGTCAGTTCTTTAAGTCATTTAAAAAAAAAAAACTCTCCTCCGCCTTTCCTTTTTCCCTGTTGTGTGTGTGTTTGAGGGAGTGTTCCTCTAGCCATGGCCGAACCTCCTAAGCCAGGCTTTAGGAAATGTACAGAGTGTGGTCATAAGCATCCCCCTTCTGATGGCCACCCTCTGGCATGGTTTGTCTGGGTGTAGCACACCTAGAGACCTCATGTTCGATCTGCATGGGTTTCAATCCCCCGCGCCTTGATCGACAGGAGGAACAAGTTGATTCCTTCGGAGGCTTCTACTTCTTCCCCCGCCCTGGCTTCTGGGACTCGACTTTTATTTATTTATTTTACATTTGTTAACTGGGATAGTCCGACTGGATATGTGTCCATTAACAGCAGAGGCCCGGGGAGAAAAGCTCCAAATTCTTATACAGAAGTAGAAAAACATACATTGTAGATAATGTTCTACATTATTTAAGATTAATAATAAACATATTTATGTACAGTTTATTTTGCAGTACAGCTCAACAATCAGTTACATTTAAAATACATGTTTTTATATCAGCTTCCATTTATGATAAACAGGTTTCTGTGTGTATAACAGAAAACTAGCCGATACTGGTAAAAGATGACTTTACTAGTAGGAAGACGAGTTGAGAGTTAACCCGAAAAAGGTAAATTAAATTTTGTAGTGGGGAGTACCTGAGTTTGTAGCAGAGCAATAGGAGACTGCATTAATCACTGCTGCAGTGGGAGTTACTGAGTTTATAGTAGAAAATCAAGGAACTGCATCTACAATTATTTTATGCAGTTATAGGACAGTGTCTTATGTGATGCATGGGCATAACCAGGAGTTTAATAGGTGTGTTTTGAGAGAATTTTTGAACTGTACAGTTGAGGGAGCTGAGGTCAGAGAGGTGGGGAGGATGTCCTAGTTTATGGTAATGTTGTGGGAGAAAAGAGCTTTTCCTGCAGAGTTATTGGCTTTAGAGATGCAGATATCCTACCAAAAAGAACAGGGATGGGGAAAAAACACAGACTATGGAACGGGGCAGGCCCAGGAAGCGGTCTTCCAGTCTCCCTGCTTTTCTTCTGAGCCAGAGATTTTCCCGAGCTCTGTCTCCTCTCTCTGCCTCCCCTTGGCTCCACTCCAGGCCCGGGTCAGTGGCTTCCACCATCCAATCCTCTCTTAGCCTTTATGAAGCCAAGGTGGAGAGGTTGATGTGGCAGTTTATCCAGATTCAGATGGGAGACTTGCCTGCTGGTTTCCCCTCCGGGGCTGGGAGCATGCAGTCTGTTTTCCTTCCCATTGCTCCTTCTCCAATCCAACTTCTGAGACCGAGGTTTCCTGCTGTTGAGGAGTCTGTGCCGGTGGTTCCAGGTACCTCGCCAACCATTGCCCTGAATGGTTTGCTCCAACTTTTTCAGAGCCGACCAACTCTCGTAGCCGTAGCCTCAGCTTTGGATCCGAGGGGATGGTGTCGACTTTGAGGTTTTTGGAGTCAGCCCTTCCAATCGGAGTCTTGGCATCTAGAGGTTTGGCTCTGGCTCCCCCTTCAGTGCAGAGGACAATGGATCCAGTTTTGCTCACTCCTGCTGTGGGAATTCGTTTGCCCTCGGCCTTTGATGTGGTGGAGAGGGTTCTGTTGGTCCCTTCGAGACCCTTGACACGGTCATCGGTGGAGTCAATCCTAGCTACCTCTTTTTCTGGACCGGAGTCTGCCATCCTGACCCCTCAGAGACAGCTTGTTGCCACTATGCCCCAGAAGTCCCCTTTGGGAGCCCCCCCCCAGGTTTCCAAGTTCTCCACAGAAATCCCCACTGAGGAGCTCCCTGGGAAACGCACATGCAAGAGGAGCACTTGGACTCTCCACTGGAGTCCCTCATGGAAGATACTGACTTGGAGGAACATCCAAAAGCCCAACCTAGATGAGCTGGTGTTGGAGGCATTTGGCATAGGACCCTCTGCCTCCTGGGTGTCCCCTCTTGCGGATGCCCTTGTGAATTTAATTTCATCCAGGGCATAGAATGAATTGGATACAGTTGAGCCTATTCCCAAGCACCTGAACAACATGCTCAGTGCTCCATTGGATAGGCAACATTGGTCGAAGGGACCCCTGGTTGATGCTATGGTGGTGGCAGTGGCTACCAAAAAAGAGCTAGCTCATTTGAGCTCTACAGTCCATCCTGTGGACCAAGAGTCTCAGACTATGATCTGTTTCAGGATGCAGGCTTACAAGTCAGCAACATTTGCTTTGCGTGTGCTGAACAACATGGCACATGTTATCAGAATGCAACAGGTCCTGGTCACAGAAGTTGCTGAGTCTGCCCTGGGGTCCATGTCAGCTGAAGAGAAGGTTTTCTACTCCCATATGGCCAACCTTACTTCAATATCTAATTACGTCCATGAGGCACCTATCACACACTACTGAAGGTGCTTCTAGGGCTGCCAGAACAGGCGTAGCGATCAAGCATCATGCATGACTCTGGCTTTGTGCTTTCTCGGAGCCCTTCAAGGCATTGTTTATGAATGCCCCCTATGACGGTTTCACTCTCTTTGGCAAGAGTGTTAGAGACACTTTGGCCCAGAGTGAGAAAGACGGGAAGACCTTGTCTGCTGTAGGGATTCGCTTCTCAATCCTGCAATGATCCTTCTCTAGGAATCAGCGTGGGGTGAAGAAGATGTTCCAAGAATCTCAAGGCTCTTCCCACAATGCTCAGGACTTGCCTTCTCCCAGAGGCAGAGGGGGATACAACAGACGCCGCCCTCATGGCAGAGGGGGCCAAAGGAACCAAGTGTCTCGTGATTCTTTCCCCAGACAGACCTTTGCATCAGCTCTGAATGCCAACTGCTCGTCTCTGGAGGCAGTCGAAGGATGGCTTTCTCTGCACCCAACAGAGGATGCTTGATCCCCTTTCTTCAACCCCCAGTCCCTCCCAAACACCTCCCAGACATCCCAGTTGTGCAACAGGAGCAGACAGCCATCAAAATTTCCAGGCTGCTCGAAAATTAAGTCATCCAGCCCACCCACCCAGTTCAGTCAGGATCATGCATCTATTTCAGGTTCTTTTTAGTGCCAAAGAAAACGGGGGACTTAAGACCCATCCTGGATCTTTCAACCCTAAACCTGTCAGTTGCCAAAAATGAAATTCCATATGGTCACCCTTCAATCCATCCTGTCTTTTCTGCAGGTAAACTAGTGGATGTGCTCGGTGAATCTCCAGGACATGTACTATCACATCAAGATGAAGAGGCACTCTTGGAGGTTCTTCTGCCTCTGGCTGGGAGCCTGTCATTTACAGTTCAGAGCACTCCCCTTTGGGCTCACCACCGCCCCCAGAGTGTTCACCAAAGTGATGGTGGTAGTGGTGGCTCATCTGCAGCTACAAGGGTTTCAGGTCAACCCCTACCTGGATGATTGGCTTCTTTCTGCTCCCTCCATGCATCAACTGTGTCATGCCAGGGATGATCTTCTCAAGACCACTATCTGGGCATAACCATAAACCTCAACAAGTCCCAGTTGGCATCAGTGCAGGTTCTCAACTTCATTGGGGCTCTGATAGACACTATCCAAGGCAAGGTGTTTCTACCTCTGGACAGACTTCTCTCTCTGACATCGTGTGTCTTGCATTCTTTAAGCCAAACGTCCCCCATGGATTCAATTCTTCAGGCGTTGGGATCTATGGTGGCCACGATCACCCTTTTTCCAATGGCACACTTTCATATGAGAGTCCTCCAGTGGACTGTGGCAGTTAAGTTGTCCTTACTGCACCTTCCCTAATCACATCCGGTTATATTATCTTGGGTTTGCAAGGATTCTCTTCTTTGGCTTCATTCCCCGGACCTCCTTTTGGGTTATCCATTCATTCATCCCTCCCTCGAGGCCATGGTGACCACAGACCCCTCCCTGCTTGGGTGGGGGACATTGCATGGGAAGGACATTCAAGGCACTTGGTCTTCCCTGGAGACCCATCTGCATATCAGTGTCCTGGAGATGAGGCAGTGCTTTTGGTATTGCAAGCACTACTTGCCTGTCTTCCCCAAGGGATTATTGCCATCCAGACAGACAATATGTCAGTAGTCTGGTACATCAACAAACATGGGGTGACCAGATCTTACCCCCTTTGTCACAA
This sequence comes from Protopterus annectens, assembly GCF_019279795.1. NCBI lineage: Eukaryota > Metazoa > Chordata > Ceratodontiformes > Protopteridae > Protopterus > Protopterus annectens. The sequence continues at coordinate 133,565,592 of NC_056749.1, forward strand.
GGCCATGAGACAGTGAGAGTGGGCTATTTCTTCCGGCCATTTTCTGGTGGTAACACACATTCCGAGGTGGTCCAACATACTAGTGGACAGGATCAGCAGATCTATTCTGATGCCTTATGAGTGAAGTCTGAATCCTTCAATAGCAGAACAGATCTTTCTAAAGTGGGGTCAGCCTTGATGCGATCTGTTCACCTCTCCTTCCAACATGAAGTGCAGTGAGTTTTTTGCTCTGAACCCCAATCCAGGGGACACCCCAGTGGTGGTCTAGTCCATGCTTGGTCCTTCAGTCTACTATATGCCTATCCACACTGCCTTTGATATCCAAATTCATTCAGAAAACTCGACAGCTGGGGAGTTCATTTGTCCTCATTGCCCCTTTCTGGCCTCGCCAAGTTTGGTTCCCCTCTCTGTGGTATCATGCAGTGTGTCCTTCCTGGATGCTAGATCCAGTTCTGGATCTGATTACACATCCCTCAGGGATCCCTCTCCCAGATTTAGTCAGCCTGAAGCTCACGGCTTGGCTGCTCCAATTCCCTTGATTGTTAGGACTCCTGGGCTGTCTTCTCCTGTTAAGAAGATTTTAATGGCGGCTCACAAATCTTCTACCAGGAAGGTTTACTGTAGCAAGTGGAAGCATTTCTTGAACTGGGCTTCTCAGCGTGATCTGGATCCCTGTACTGTGCCAGTTCTGGCCAGTTCAGAGTTTTTGGTGGATATTTTTAATCATGGTGCTAGTTTTTCTACTGTAAAGGTACAATTGGCAGCAATCTGTAATTTTCACATAGGTGAGAATTCAGCTTCTCTGGCTTCGTCCAAGCTTTGTAAGGACTTTTTGAAAGGTACCTTTCTCCCTAGGCCTCCAGTTAAGGACCCAATGTCCCCTTGGGATCTCACCTTGGTGCTGCAAGCTGTGGTTTCTCCTCCCTTTGAACCAATAGCTAAGGCTGACCTGCAGTTCCTGTCTTGGAAGACTGCCTTTTTTGTTGCAATTACCTCAGCAAAGAGAGTTTCAGAAATCCAAGCCTTGTCTATCAAGTCCCCTTATGTGGTATTTTGTAAAGACAGGGTATCCCTGCGGACAAACCCATCATTCTTGCCGAACGTGGCATCTGAGTCCAGTATAAACCAGGTCATCAATCTTTGGTTTTCTTTTCAAATTTCCCAAATAAAGAAGAGTACAAGTTGCACTTGCTTGATGTTCACAAGCAGCTGCATTTCTATTTGCATAGAACAAAATCCTTTCGTAAGTCTCATCAACTTTTTGTTTCCTTTTATAAACCCTTCTTGGCAAAGCCTGTCTCCATGGTTACTATCGCTTGATGGATTTCTGAGTGAATTTTGTTAGCCTATTGAGTCAAAGGGTTATCTTCAGCAGTGCTTGTCTGGGTGCATTCCACCAGGTCTGTCACTACTTCTGCAGCCTTTTGGTCCAGGGTTTCCTTAGATGATATCTGCTCTGCAGCTACCTGAGCATCATTGCACACATTCATCTCCCATTATAAATTGGATCTTCTTTCCAGGGGCAGGGCGTATTTTGGCTCAGCCGTGCTCAGGAACATCCTTCCATGAGGACCTCCCAGGGTTCATTGGTAGCTGGGGACTCTGTCCCACAGGTTGAAGACCAAAGGAAAACATCAACTTCAGATAAAGTTATGTACTCGCCATAATGCTCCATCTGAGTTGTTGTTTTTCATTTGTCTTCAACCGTCCCTGCCTCCTTCCTCCTGCCTTGTGTGGGCTGTGTAGTAGACTGGATGGAAGAGGCATAGCCTCACTTTTATGGCTAGTTCACTGTTCATGAGCCTTGTCGTAATGCCAGGTTTATAGGCATATGGTCTAAGTTGGGGTGCTGCTATTCTGTAATGAACTCGATCTGAGGGGAGGAGGGAGACAGGGGCATTATGGGTAGGGGAGGAGCTTGTAACTTGGATCCAGTGCTGGAGTATGCAGCCAAGTCGGATCTGTGCAGGACCTGGGTCCCACAGGTTGAAGACAAATGAAAAACAACTCAGATGAAACGTTATGGTGTGTACATAACATTTTTTTAGGTAGAATATAAATACATGGCAGCATAATCCTTCTCCCTTGTCTGTAGCCCCTTACTACCACAAATCTCCCATTAGTATTCCCTCCTCTATCACTGTTGGAGCTCCTCTAGCAATTGGTGCAAGTACTCCCATTTTTCTTTGTCTCAGATATTCTGCTGAATATCCAACCTGAAATCCTTTATTTATCAAATTAACACACGCACTTATTTCTCTTTGCAGTCTGTATTTCTTAATATAATTCAGTAATACCATTTTGTTTATACCTGTCAGGCCTTTCACATTCCAAAATAATGTTTAGTGTCGCCATTATGATAAGAAGTTATTTTTCCCATGTATTGTATATTACAGCTTTTTAAAACACCTATTTCCAGCGTTTGTGTTACATGCACCCACCAAGGCTTGTCAGGTTTATCTTTAAACCGTTGTTTCTTACCATTTTTATTTGAACCTGTCACATTTTACAAGACTTTGTTTTAATAAAAACCCGCTTTTTAAAATACCTATTTCCAGCCTTTGTGTTACATGCACCCACCAAGGTTTTTCAGGTTGATCTTTTAAACAGTTGTTTCTTACCATTTTTATTTGAACCTGTCACATTTTACAAGACTTTATTTTAATAAAAACCCTAAACAAATACCCCATTAGAACATCCTTATGACCTACCTATTAACTTAAAACAAACACACAAAAATATGTACATTTTCAAATAATGAAGTTTAACCCTCCTGATAGGAACAATTGTCCCAGATTGTCAACTGCACCTGCAAGCATTACATAATCTGAAATTAAGGTTCATGTTTCAGCCTGTGATCCTACATGCACAAATGCTGTCTGTCCTTGTCTTATCTTTATTCTCCACCCATATGTGAAAAACAAATTGTAAGCTTTCAGAAAACATTAACTTTTAGCCTTAAAAAAGTGCACTGTCTGTTTTTAAATGAAACTAAATTATACACTGTTCTAGTAAACACATTGAAGTATTTAGGTACCAGGAAAGCTGCTTATATCTTACTCACTTCCATTAATTTAAAACTTTATTTTTTAGTAAGCTCTGTTTGCCTTTGTACCAATTAATTTTGCATTTTTCTCAGCAAGCAATATCCAGAACTCTCAAGATTTGTTTGCCTTCAACTATAATCAGCTTGTCTCCATGGAAACAAAAACAAAATGTAGAGCTGATTTACCCTGAACATTTATTTGCTAATAAAAACTTTTTATTGCATTCACAGTTTTCTCTTATATTTAAAGCCCACTTGCCTAAACAAAAAAAAATTAGATTAAACCAAGGGTATTAATCCAGACTTTCAACTATGGAAAAGTAAAAGAAAATATCTCAAGTCTACCTGTATTATAATCGGTGCATTTTTAGACCCCATCACCCACCCAAACAGCCCACGATTACAGCATATTAATTCAAACATACATTTGTCCACCCTTTTTTCTCTTTCCATTATAATGTCTACATTTCTTAAAACTAAAAAGGAAGAAAAGTGCTTGGTTACTACTTTATCTCATATAACAATCACTGAAAATGCTTTACTATATAACATGCATTTAATATCATGAAATGTTTTAAAGAAATACTGTTAAGAACAAAAATTATTTTGCTTAGTTTCTTTTTTTTTAATTTTTAGTATCCTTCTATACATAGATGACATCAAGCGGGGTATATGCCTTTCATTCCCCCCACAAATGTAACATTGTCAACAAAAGTCCAGTCTTTCTCAGCCACTTCACAAATGTAATTGATGATGTATAGTCTGACATGTTGCTGGTAGTCTTGTTCATTTCCCTCTCCCAGCTTTCCACTCCAGTTCAAGGTACTCCCAGTTCCTTTAGTCAGCTTCTCTGCTGTTTTTCTGTGTCTCAAGCATTTTCCTTTGAAACATTGTGGTTTCCCTGGCAAAGTCTCTCTGTGGGCTTTATTATCACAAGAATGAGAAGCTTGCTGTTTGTCAGACAGACTTTTGCATTTCCTGCTTACCCAGTTGTGCATCAAAAAATGTCTTATCCTCCAGGAAAAAAAAATATTCAGAAGGCAGTGCCAATATAACAGCTTGAGCCTCACACCTGCCTCTTGGTATTCCCTGATTGCTGGGATAAATTTGCTTCTTTTCTGCCTGGAGTACTATGTATAATCATTTTCCACAAACACTGTACTGTCTCCAGTTTTTAATATTCTGCTACAATTTTGTCAAGATCATGTCTTTCTGCTGGTATAATTGCATCTTTACTAATATAGGTCTTAGCCAGGGTTGCAGCATACATAAGATGTGCCCTTTCAGTTAACAAATCTTGCTGTGGAATACCAGTTCAGTTGCTTATTTGTGCTTTCATAAAGTTACTATAGTCTTTTCCTTCCAGATTCTCTGCTACAGTAGAAAATCTTTGATTTCTCTGCGTGCTCTGTCCTCTAATTCTACCATTTTTTGAAATGGCTCCCCTTGAGCAGACTCATACTTAGCCAGCCCTTTCTTCATTTCAGCTTCTGATTTTTGCATTTTTTTACAGTTCATCTCAATAGCTGTATATTGTTTTTCCATGTTTAAGGCTTTTGTTATTTAAGTTGATGTACTTTTTCAAGGTTTCAGTTATTTTAATTAGCTCTGAGCACATTTCATTTATTTTTTCCTCTGAATTACTGGAGCAGTTTCTTGTACCAGAGTTGGAGCTTGATCTGCTTTTTGCTGAATAGCTGCAGGTTTCTTCCCAATCATTATTTTATCTCCACCTTTTCTAGCTGGTTTCCTTTCAAGCTGTCTAATGTTCTCCTTTGCTGAAAGCCAGGCTTACTTACTAGCTAGTAACTGAATTTTACAAAAACTGGTAGAATTACTAGCCCTTATCTCTCTTTCTTTTTACACATTGGGAGAACTGAGGTCTAGCTGGTGATCAGTGTGTAGCAGTCTTGGAAGTCAGTGCTATTTTCATTGCCTTAGCACAATATTTAACTTGTCTATTACTCTCTGTATTATTTTCCTTGTACACACTTTGTGAAAGTATTTATTCATGGTGTTGTTTTATGGTATGATGTTTTTGGTTATTTCTGTCCTCTGGCAGAACAAACTCTCTAACCTTCTACCTAACACCCTTGGAGTACCACAAGGCTCTACACTAGGGCCCTTGCTGTTCTCCATCTTCATTAACAACCTTTATACTGTCATCCCAAAAGTCAGCTGCATCAAGTATGCTGATGACTCTACTCTGATTTGCTCACCCACATCTCCAATAGAGTTATGGTCAGCTACCCAGACCACCTTTAATACAATAGAAAACTAGCTTTCTGAATGTCGTCTGATCCTAAATCCCAAAAAAACTAAAATGCTGTTATTTTCACCAACACGTAGGTCTACCGCTTTCACCTTTACCATAAATTCAAATGATGGCACAATAATCTCCCCTGACCCCTCTACAAAACTATTAGGTGTCATCATAGGCAATAATCTAAAATTTGACCTACATGTTAACCAAACTATCAAAACCATCAATAAAAAACTAGGGTCACTTTACAGAATAAAAGCCTTCCTAACCCCTCCAGCTAAAATTGCCATAGCTCGCTCTCACCTTCTTTCAACCCTTCTGTATGCATCCCCTGTACTCTCGAATTTAAACAAGACTGTCCTTAACAAACTCTCAATTTGCTACAACCACATTGCCAGGTTTGCCACTGGGCTGCCTTTTAGGACACATCATTGCATCAGTCTAAATCAGCTTGGGTGGCTTGAACTACCCAGCCTAATCCAGTATAACCAACTGATTATGGCCTATAAAATCCTCTATAATCCAGACAATACTCCTGCACTTAAAAATATTATCATCCCCTATAACAATCCTAGACCGCTTCGATCCTCTAACAAACTACTAATTCAGACTAGCAAAATTAATAACACAGCTGGTGACTCTCTCTTTGCAAACTCTGTAAGTAGATCCTGGAACTCTCTTCCGGCTGATATTACCTTACTTTCCACCTTAGGCCAATTTAAAGCTAGACTCAAACAACATTTGTCACTTAACTGGCTATGTCAATGTATCAAGCCTGGCTGACACTCTCTAGAATGTGTAAAAATCTGTTAACCAGTTTACTGTGTAATTTAATTTAATCCTGACTTGTGCTCAGGATTAACTCTAACCTGTGGAACTTGTTTAACTTGCTTACTTATGTAATCTCTGTAAATAGTCTGTAACATGTAATGCTGGTATTATGTAATGCTGTACCTGCTTTCCCTTGGAGCTTTTCTCCCTGGGCCTCCGCTGAAAATGGACATGCATCCAGTCGGACTATCCCAGTCAACAAATGTAAAATAAAAATAAATTAAAAAAAAATAAATTTCTTGTGTAACATTTGTTTTTGGAAGTTTTTAATATAATGTTTCTATTAAAAAATATATCCTCCAGTGATCAGCTGTTTTTTGCATATGTAAACAGGAATAAGAGGGCACCTGAAATTTTCTTAGTTTATCCTTGTCCTTACCAGCATACTTGAGAGCTGTCATGATTTTGACTCAGAATCCATTTTCTTTTACTTTGAAAAACTCAATTCCAAATTCTACCGCTCTGTTTTTCATTGCCTTTCTGTTGCATCATATTTTTCTGTATTTTCTAATTACTGGCAGCTGTTATAGGTTCATAGGTAAGTACTAGGTAGCTACGCTTGCAAGCCATTTTAAGCTTAGCCAATTTTCCCCTCAAAGATGAGAATCAAACCGTGTACCTTGTGTCTGTGACTTAAACACCTTAACCATTATCATCCCCAACCCCTAAGTTCATAGTTAATTACTAGGCAGTCTTTCTTAATAGGCCATTCTAAGCGTAGCCAGTTTTCCTCCCAAATGTGAGAATCAAACAATGTACCATGTGTTTCAGAGTCAAACACCTTAACCACTATACCAGCCCCCAATTATGACCTCCATGATGGTGTTTTTCATAGTTAAAAGCAAAGAAAGAAAAGCCCATATAAGACACTTGTTCATAGGTTCATAGGTAAGTACTGGGCTATCTGCCCGAAGGCATATATTAGCCCAGCCACGTTGCTTGCGGCATTCACCGCCCTTTTGGTTAGTTCCCTAGGCCCTTGATTTAGCAGCTAGTACCCTTGGCCCCTATTTAGTAGAGCTGTTGGTATGATCCCTGGTGTGAACTTTCTGTTACCCATCCACTCGTCAAGGTTCCTCTTGAAGAGTGATAGTGAGGGGCTGTCTTATGTAGATCGGGACCTTGTTCCATAGCAAGGGAAGTCTTTGCGAAGGGAATCTATCCCCCCAGCATGTTCTGTTCATTGTTGTGCTGATGTTTATATCCCTAAAGCATGTAGCCCGAGTGGATTTGGTTTTGCTAAGATGGAGCATGTTCAACAGTTCTGGGTTGGACATGGCTCTGTATGTTAGACAGAGATCGCCTCTGAGAAGGCGGTATGCAACAGAGAAAAGCCTTAGTTTTTTCAATCGTGCTGCATAAGGCAACTGTTTGAGGCCATTAATCCTTTTAGTGAGGTATCTCTGTGGTCTCACCAGCTGCTGGAGGTGCCTAGCCAGGTACATTCCAATTGGTGCATTGTACTCCATAATGGGTCTGATGAGGGAAGAGTAGAGGGGCACCACTACATCCTTAGATCTTGATGCGAACCCTTTCCTGATCAGATGGGTCACATAAAAGGATTTTCTAATCACCTTGGCAACATGGTTATCAAAGGAACAGGTGTGATGTGCTTTTATTGTGTGAGTGGCATTCCCACTTGCCTCTCCTCCAAAGCCCCTTTCGTAATTTTCTCTGCCAAAGCAGAGCCTCCAAAGAAGCTTAAGAAGGCATCAGGTGTGTTGTCCAGTCTCATTGGACGTTTCCATTATGACTGTGCTTCCATTATCTCTCCTAAAAAGTCAAGCTCAATGGTGAAATCTTTGGTAACCTTATTAGGTCATTTTTTGAGGGATATGTTGTCAGAAAGAAACCCCTCAAATTATTTGAGCACATGATGATTTCTCATTAACCAAACTACCAAACTAGCTTCCTTTGGACTACCTCTGACCTTTGGTCAGTTTCAGTGAGGTGACCATAGTATTCAAGAGTAGCATCACACTGCTGTTGGTGTGCTTTAGCTCCTACGTTCCGGCTCCCTTGCATGCATTTAACCAGTCAGAGAATGGCATGCATTGGGCTTGCTGGTATGTTGTCCTGCCACTAAAAATCCCCCATGCATTACCACCCACCACCAGGGATTAGCTTTGAAGTGCATCCAAGCTGATGTCCACACCCTGGATTGATTTGTCTTATCATCCTTCCCTATACAGTCAACCACCCAAGCCTCTAATTAAACTTGGATACCTGGGCTGTAATCAAGTCTTTATCCTTCTACACCACTAGCACAGACTGTCTTCTGATTGTTAGAGTAGCATTTCTGCCAGATATGCTGCCTTCATGTTAAGGTAATCTAAAACTGTAAGCTACAGTGTGCCTTTCTGTCAAAACAGCCCATGTGCTCAAAGAATAAAACACATCACGCAAGTGTATTATTAGTCTAAGGATGACTAAATTCCAACAAATAGCCTAAAAACTTTAAATGGCCTTCCCCTTGCAGAAGGACCCCTACAAATGGGACCATTTGGGTAAGCAAATGTACTTTATTAAGTAAAACAAACTGAAAATATGTCTCTGTATAAGGGAAGGTTATATATACAAAAAACTGTTGCAATAAATTCCAAAAGCTGCCAGGTGGTGAATCCCAAAGAAAACTTCCTTTTATTGACACAAATACAGGCTTAAGCACTTTCGACCATGAAAATGGCCTTCATAAGAAACACCCATAATCCCAATGGCAAACACTTAAATACCCTTCAGTGACAAAAAAAATACTGTTCAATTAACCAATTAATGTATTTTATACAAATAACATAAACTAAAAACACTACAATAAGACACTTATAAAAACTGCAATTCTACTTGCATGTATTATATTTTGCTTTTCTGTGTAAAACAACTTTATAATTCACCCCACTATTGAGACCAGGTCTGTGATATGCATTGAGCAGAATCTGCCATTTAAGCTCTTTGTATTCAAGCTCTCCTTTGTCCCCATTAAAATCAGGAGAAAGTCTATTACCGAAAACCTCAGTGTGTATATGTGTGTGTGTGTGTGTATATATATATATATATATATATATATATATATGTAGAGCTGAAATGCTTTCTCTTACTTTTGCATAGATGAATGTCCTGATTAAAACCCTTGGCATAACCTAGTAAGTTTTAAGTGGAAACAAGTAAATAAACACTAAATGTAATGAAAACTTTTCCTTTAGCAATAAATGTTCATTATGACTTTAGAAGCCTGCATCTGAGGGTTACATTTTTATCTTGTATTTTTGTGGAAACAAGCTGATTATAGGACAATAAAAAAGACAGATCAGTGGTTTCTTTGAGGCTAAAAGTTAATGTTTTCTGAACAGGAGCGGCCTTAGGTCAACTGGTGCCCTAGGCAAAAGGGCTCCACAGCACCCCCCACCACACCATCTGGTGCCCCCATCCTAGGCTACCTACACCAAATAAATACTGGAAAAGTGCCCCTACTAGAGCGGCACCCTAGGCGGCCGCCTAGTTGGCCTATGCCTAAGGCCGGCCATGTCTGAAAGTATGCATTTTTCCATATCTGGGAGGAGAATAAAGATAAAACAAGAACAAACTGCAATTAGTGCAAGTAGGAGCAGGGGCAAGAACATGCGCCTTAACATGGATGACCTTAACTTTAGATTAAATCATGCCTGTGTATGCAGCTGTCTGTCTGAAAGAATTGTTCCTATTAGAAGTATTAAACATCATCATTTGAAGATGTGCATAATTTTGTGTATTTGCATTGTTAGTTTATAGTGTGTTTTGGGGGGTGTTTTTTTATTTGAGAGTTTTCATTAAAACAAAAAGTCTTGTAAAATGTGACATAGGTTCAAATGGCTAGTATAAGAAGGAGATGCTGTAATGGTTAAGGTCTTTACCTCACAGATGTAAGGTACAGAATTTGACTCTGATCTCTGGCCATTGGCTAGTCTTGCTGTGAATCTGCAGAGTATTACATGGTATTTAAAATTTGTAGGAAAAAGGGGTTGGAATAATGGTTAATTTGTTTTCCTCATAGACACAAGGTGCAACTTTGTGCTTGCTTATTTTACAGATGGTGATTGGTATAATCATTAAGGTATTTGTCTCATAAATAACAAGGTACAGGGTTTAATTTTCACCTTGGGAAGAGAAATTGGCTAGGCTTAAAATTGCCCACAGGGCTTGCTGCATAGTAATTAGCTGTGAACCTGTATAAACAATCAACCTGACAAAAACAGTAGGTGCATGTATCACAAAATCTGGAAATAGACATCTAAAAAAGTTGTCATATATAATAGGTGGAAATAAAAGCCTCTTTATCATAATAGCCGCACTTTCCATATCTTTAAATGTGAATGGTCTCATGGGTATAGACAGAAGGGAAAGAGTGAATTATGCTAAGAAACTCAGAGTGCAAATAGTAGTGATACAGGAGACATTTGGAAAGAAATGAGCATGCAAATTTGAAAAAGAAATGATTTCAGGGGTCTATTTTGAACTTTGTAACGGGGATCTCTGTACAGTGCAGAATGGGAAGATTTCCCATTTCTGCACTCTAGTGCAATCTTGGAGGTGGTATATTTAAAGAGCGGGGGTGGGGAGGTGCAGCCCCCCACATGGGGTGTGCAGGGGGGCTTGCGTTCAGGTAGGTGTTTTGTGTAGTGTTTTTTTTTTTTTTTTTTTTTAGATATTCGAACTTATGGAAGTTCGATCATATGGTGTCGACCATATGGTAGTCGAACTTTCAAACTTTCGATTATCTAATATAGACCTGATTTCAGGATGGATATTTAGCAAAGTGTCTGAGGCAAAGGAAAAGAAGAGTACTTTTACTAATTGCTAGAGGAGTTCCAGTAGTGATAAGAAAAAAAGATAATGGTATATTTGTGGTAGTAAGAGAGGGGGTTTATGCTGGCATATATTTATATTCCACTGACATTATGGTGCATAAAAAAATTGTGAAAAATAATCAGATGTTAGCAAGGAATATTACTTGTAGGTCGTGACTAGAATTTGATTTGCAACATTGTTGATATATCTGAGGAGGCCTAAAAGGGAAACTATAACAAGAGAGTGGCTTTCTGTAAAAAAAAAAAAATCTGAAATATTTTGTGAAGCTGTAGCAGGAAATCAAAAACAATTTATATATTATGCCCCAAGGTACAGTAACTGGGCAATACTAGACAGGCATTGTTTCACAGGAACATATCTATATAATTCAGACCTTTCACACACACATCCAGTTACTTTTTCAGATCATTCACCAGTAATAACTAAAATAAAATGAAGTAAAAATGCGATACTGGTGCTCCTCCCCCTATCTATTAAAAAGAAAGGACTTTATGGAATGGGTAGTGAAAAATATTCAGGAGTTATTATAGAAGATATAACGTCCTTCAGAAGTCATAGCTAGTAAGTGGAATAAAATGAAACTAGAGTTTAAAAATAGGGTAGAAATTTAAGAAAGAGATGTGGTTAAGAAGCAACAGGAATTATTTAGAGGGACTGGCAAAGGTTGAAGTAGTGCAGAATAATGGGAATCTCCTAGAACTAGAAGAGATGCAACTGCAGAGTGCTAAAGAGAAAATAAGGTAGTACCTGGATAATGTACACAAGTTTAAAAAGATTGCTGTTAAGGAACTGTTTTTGATAACTCAAGAAGACAAAAGCTTTTAGCACAGTGACTTAGACAACAGAAAGTAGAAAGGGTTGTTGCTAAACTTAGGGAGCCAATAGCAAGAAAAGTAACCAGAGATCCTGCAGAGGTATTCAAGGTATTTCAGAATTGTTATGAAAATTTGTATAGAGCAGAGAAATGTGGAAATCAAGAAACAGCACAAATTGAAATATTTACTTAATTATTTAGTTTATTTAATTGACATATTTATAATTTAGGTATGCCAAGGTTAGAGGTAGATGAGACTTAACAGTTAAGATAAGAGGGCATGATACAAAAATGGTGATGTATAATCACAGCAGAAAAGTCTCCAGGAATAGATGGTATTCCTGTGGATGTTTAGAAGCTGGGAGGGAAGAAAGTGATAAAGATCTGGAAGGTTTTGTTTAATAGTATTTAAAAGGAGGGCAGCACCAACATCCTGGAAGAAAGCTGCGGAGGCTACGATAGCTAAAGACGTTAAAAGCTATCATATCCAGCTTCATATAAGCCCATTTCAATTTTAAATCATAATTATAAAGCATTTGTAATAGCTAAAAGAATTGCAGAGCGGTTTCCAAAATCGATGGATATGGATCACTGTGGTTTTGTGGAGGGGAGACAAACATTTGACAACATTAATAGAACTATGATGATCCAGAGGGAAGCAGAATATAAGAAAATACTGCCGCTGTTTGTGGGCCTTGATGCAGAAAAAGTATTCGACTGAGTAAGCTGGAATTTTATGAGTAGGGTATTAAAAACATTTACAATTCCCTGATGCAATAACGAGGTTAATGAGTCAAAAATTTAAGTGGCAGCGTTTCTCTCTGATAAGTTGTCTGAATAGAGAAATCCCCTCTGTTATTTGCATTATATTTAGAGTCATTGGCAAAGAATACAAGAGACTCAGAAATTCAGGATATAATTGGCATGGTAATCTGAAAGGTTGGCATTATTTGCAGATGATACTATTTTATATCTGATAAAACCAGAAAAGGACATCTCAGTGTTGTGGAACTTTCTGAGAGAGTTTCAGGTGTTTTCAGGGTAGAAAATTAACGAAGTCAGTTCAAAGGCTATAGCTGTAAACTATGTATCCAGACATGAATTGCTTCAGCAATACCCATATTTGTGGGGGCATAAAATTAAGTATTTAGGAGCATATGTTAAAGATTCTGTTATGGCAGCTAAGAATATGTGGTAAGAGACTAAACAAAAACTGAGAAGCTGGAAGATCTTGATTATGGATAGCAGAATACAAGTGGAGAAAATGTTTAGTCCATTTAGTTTTATATACAAGTCAAGCATATTTTTAACAACCAGAAGAGAAGTTGTGAACAGAAATTAATAAAGAGTTTAAGGATTTTATCTGGGAGTGGAAGAGGACAAGGGTCAAGTGTAATAAGTTGATCCTTCTAATAGATCAGTGTGGTTTAATGTTACCTGATTTGAAGAGATATTTTAGAGCTACACAGTTAAGGCTCATAAATGTAACACAAACAGAAAGCTGTAATTCAAAGTGGAAAGGAATGTTGAAGAAGCAGGGGGAAATTCAAGAAATAGGGAGATAGTGTGATTTTGGATGCAGATCCTTAAGAAAGACAACAGTCATACAGAATATTATATTCATAATATAGCAGAATGTACTAAGCCAGCATGAGAATGGAGAAAAGAGATTCTCCTGATAGGGATGACTGCAATTAGGGGTGCAGGGAATAGGCAAGAGGGGACTGGAATTTACTGGAGAAAAATAGCAAAGGAACCAAGGTATTGGTAACAAATAAGTAGAGAGGGAAAAGTCGAGTGGGAAGAGACCAAGAAGCCATTTGGACTGCAGGCTAGAAGCTGCCTTCTCTAGCAGGGATTAATATCGGTATATAGGCAAAGATAAAGAAATGGAAGAATCGTAAGTGAATGACCTGCTCTAGAAGAGTTACTAATTGAATCTAGAACAGAAACTACTGTTCAAAAGGGATAATTAGTAGGGCATATAAAATACTGCATAATAACTATAGAACTCTGAGGAGATTAGAAAAGATTGGGAAGAGAGAGACTGGAAAAGTGCTTCACAAGAAACAGTGGGAGGACATATATGTGGTTTCTGAATATGCAACAAAATCTAGATGATTTAGGATTTTTGCTTGGAAGCGTTTACATAGGTATTTTTACACTCCAAGCAGACCCCAAAGAATTTTCCTCAGCAAATTTTAGAGGTGTGATTGGGAAGAAAGAGGTAACTGGGGATGTATGTTTTGGGAGTGTAATGAGGTGTCAGGATTTAAAAATTCCCTAGAGAGTACTCTGTCAGAAATATTACGTGAGCAATTGAGTGTAACTTGGAAAATGATGTGTTTTGAACAGGGGTACACAATATGAATTGCCTACACATAGTAAGGTCTTGTTAATTTTTTCTTTTCTGTTGGCTGGTAAAAAAAGCACGTACTATAAACTAGAACTGAAAGTCTAAACTAACTGTATTTGAGGTACTGAATATTGTGTGAGAGAGAAAAGAACTGGAAGTGGGACTTGTAGAAAAGGGTAGGAGCAAATTACATAAAAGTAATAGAAATTGAGAGAACAATGCATGCAGAATAATGTTTTGTAAGAGGGATGAGGTTTAAGGGAAGGAAGGAATTGACTGACTATAAAATTTATGTGACGTGTAATGTGACTGTGAACATGATACCGTTTTTTTCTTTTATATCAATGTATGTTTGCCTGTGTCATAAGTGGTAACTCAATAAAGGTGTTAAAGTTGTACCTTTTTATAAAATATTTTACTTCAAAACCACAGAAAGACTAAAGAAATCAATATCTTATAGCTAGATTGCAAGATGTTAACTACATTGACATCACTGAATTAGACATAATTTATGCGTACCTATAACACAAGAAAATATATATATTTTTAAACAGAATGGAAGTCTAACTTTTTGAAGGTAAAGGACATAATACCAAATCAGTAAGAGTAATCCCATCATAACATCTAATTCCATCTGTGGTTTGACCATTTGCATTCTTTTTAGGTTCTCTGTTTAAGCGTTCACTGTGGCACTGTATTGCACACGTTGCTGTTTCTGAGGTTGCTATTCAGACCAGCTTCCCTTTATGGCAGGGAAGGCTGCTGGGCTCAAAGCTACCTATCTACTCCTAGTAGGGACTGAAGTCATTTTACAGTTTTGTTTATGTATTTGATTGCCTAGCCTCACTTGCAGTTAATTCAACCCCAAGGTTTATTTTATGTCCACAGTATGTTCCATTGTGGTTTAGCTACCACTAAGCAAACTATACGTTATAAAACTTTTCCTAACATTGAAGGTTTTTGATAGAGGAATGTGTTTCTGTCTGCATGATCTACCATAAATACAGGGAAATCTATAGTTTTCCTATGTGATTCTGTTCACAGTCTTACATAAGCAGTCCTAAGTCATTCTGTCAGCATCTGCTTTTAAAAGTGTGCATAGTGTTTTGGAACCGTTGTTGCGGAGAGGAACAGAAACTTTATCTGTATATATAGTTAATCACATCTTTTTGATTAGCGATCCACTTATTTGATGTTGGATGTATTCTTTAGGGCAAGTACAACATCTTTACAGACAGCAGGGTTTGTTTTATGCACAGCACAGAGTGTAACTATTAATTTGTCATGCTGATGAATTATGGTGTTGTTGGAAGTATTAATATGCTTTAGAGTTGACAAATCAAAGGGGTACCATGCAACAACAGAAGACAGAAAATGTAGTAAAGGAAGACATTTGATCCTCAGTATAAAAAAAAAAAAATCTTTAATACGTTTAAAAATCATTCTCCCTGTTTTGTAGTAGCACTGTATTGCATTACAGAACCACACACAGCATGACTAGAGTTATAAGTTAAATACTTTTGACCAAGTAAAATAATTTTTGCAAAATTCAGGACAAAAAAATGCATTTTTCCACTACAGACACAATGGAATAAGAGCAATGTACATGTCCCAAATAAGTTTTTTGAAATAACAGCCGTCAGTTACAGCTCCTGGAGAGGTGAACATTTTGACACCTCAGCAAATGTGTGTGCTAAGGTCTGTGTGTATTTGCAGGGCTAGAAACTGCAATTTTAGTAAACTGTTTGTTTTACACCCTTAGTTTTTTTAGGTTTTTCAGCTGCAATATACATTAAAGCATTTATCATAACCAAATACCACTATTTTAACTTATTCTTAGTTATTAACTGTAAAACAGACTAGTCAGTTGTCATCTCGTATCTAATAAAAGAAAAGGACCACATGGCAATTACTTCTCATTTTATTGATCTGTCCAATATCTCTGAAGTAACATTTTTTTTTAGGGAGACTGCTGCAGCAGGCCAGCCCTATTTGGCTAAAGTCTTTCTTGCCAGTAGTTGTTTCAAAAGGAGCTCCTATATGAGTAACAATGTCATCATTATTTGTTCTAATACTGTATCCGGGTTTTCTGACTACCAGCTTTGTAAATATCTAGAGATATATGAATTGTTTCATTAGTTTGAAAATAAATGTAGAGAAGCAGAGCTGCTGTTTTTGTATCACAAAGCTAATCTGAGTTATGTAAAAGCAGGTAATGATGGAAATCAGGATCTGGTAAAAACATGAAATGGCATATTTTCTTAGTGGTTGTTTCAATTCATGTGGCATTTGCGGAAGAGATTATTAAAACGATGATGGGCAGGGCATGTATTTTAGAAAGAAGTACTTATTTATTTATTTATTTATTTTTTTTTTGGTAATGCCTTCCTTGCATTAATAGAGAGTAAATGTGATATTTTTACTAAGTTTTAGTAGAATGACATTTTTTTCTGTAAGTATCCACACTGAATGATAATGCAAAGTCCATGTTAAGGCCGCTATATTTGTATTCAAACATGTTTATTAATTTCTCCCATTGGGTCATTTACTTAAGTATGTGTAGGATTTTGTACAATTTTGAAGGCTACAAAGATCATGATGGTTATTTTTTTTCATCTATTTTGAGATCTAGTTACAGTAAACAAAATGCATTTGGATCCTTGTTTGCAGACTGATTATAGGTTCATAGGTTTGTTGGAGTTGAGCAGTAAGATATCTGTTTATGATATCAGATTGAGGCTACAGAGTTGTAAGGAAAGATGATTAAGAAAGAGAGAGACAACATTATGGGTTCAGGAATTGACCACTGGGGAATAATGCTACTATATTGCTCTACATTGGGAATTGTGTTATCAGAAGTTGGCTAAAAGATTTTTCTGATAAGGTAGTATTGCAATCAGGGAATCGCACCAGGTGCAGAGTTTATTGACATTAACTTAGAGAAACCTATCTCATGCTTCACAGTATCTAAGGTCTGAGCCATATCCATAGGGACCACTCGAGTAATCATTATCATCATCAGTCCGCCATTCCCGTTTTGTACATGGGGTCGGGGTGTCATGTCAGCTATCACCATCTCTCTTGATTCACTGCCACTCTTCTGCCTGACTGTCACAGGTCTTCTCTCTCAAAATTTATCCACCTCATTTCCTCTTGCCGCTTTCTTGTCTTCACCAGATTACCTTCTGATTTTTTGCACATGTCCCCAAACCACTGTAGTCTGTTCTCTTTGACCTTTTCTGCATTTGAAGCTACTTTGGCTTCTGTTCTTATGTCATGGTATCTTTGTCTGTCCCACAGTGTGCATCCTAGCACCCATCTCAGGCACTTCATCTCCATCATCTTTAGTTTCCTCAACTGCTCTACCTTTATTGCCCAGATTTCTGTACTGTACAATAGTATGGATCACACCACTGTTTTGTACACCTTGCTTTTCAACTTCATTTAATTTTTTCTGTCCTACACTGCACTTGACGTTCTGTGCCAGTCGGCTGTAGCTCCTCTGATTCTAACCTGCTCATTCATACTACCCTTCTCCTCAGACCCCCCTCCAAGATACTTGAAGCTATTAACCTATTCCACTATTTTCTCTTCTCTCGTAATTCTCAGCTTCTTTTGATTTCCCCCATTTGCTGCCATTACAACTGTATTTTCTGTACTCAGTTTCATCCAATGTGCCTTCAGATTTGCATTCCATTCTCCTGTCCTTTGCTGATGTCCTTGTTCAGAGTATGCAATATCATCGGCAAAGGGCACCTTTGTTGGTTTGTCCCCTCTGACCTATTTGCTGATGTAGTACATCACCAGTATGAACAGTAGAGGATTCAGAGCTGAAGCATGATGCACACCCAACATTATTCATACTTGAGTCATTGGGTCCTTGTACATAGCTTGCACTAATTTTACTAATGTTTCTGGGATTTCAAGCTACCACAGGACTGCACAAATCAGCTTTTTTGAGACTGTCATATGCTTTTTCCAAGTCTAGGAATGCCCTGTTGGACCCTTTCCTCATTTCTAGTTTCTTCTGAAGTATCTGTCTCACTGCAAACATCAGGCCAAATGTGTTGCATCCAGATCTGAATCTGAACTGCCCCTCTCCCATCTTATTTTCTATTACTCTGTGCATTCATTTATTATTTAACACCTCCAGAGCATTCATGCGATGTGACAGGAGTTTGATACCTCTGTATTGCCCACAGTTGTGAATGTCCCCTTTGTTCTTGAACACCAGCAGTAGTATGCTTATTCTCCAGTCATCCAAGATATGCCTTTCTCCCCATACTGCTAGGAATACCTTCAGGAGCTCTTTCTGCCCAGTCTCACCAAGTAAATATTCCTTTATTCATATTATTGTATAATACTAAAAATCAGACCTAAAGCCATGTTGTACATCTGTTAGGAGTCTATAACTGTTGATATGGCCAATGCTTTGTTCATAGATTAGTTTTCTCAAATATTTATGTAAGTGAATTGTACCTAGTTTATTATAGGAGCTCGATGACTGAATTTTATTGAATATCAGTGTGATGTTAGGTTGTGACACTATATGGTTTCTCCCTTTTTAATTTCTCCAAATCTTTTGGGTTTCTAATACCATGATGGGAATGGACCCCATTACTAAGTCAAAGTATGATTAAAGTTCATGAAATTAGTGGTGTTTCACTCTTTGATGTCAGTCAAAAGTAGTCTTTGCAACACCTGCAATGTGCCCAGTAATGTCTCCTCCTGCAATTCATACAGAGAAACATGTACTGGTATATCTAAATATGATTGTAGACTCTTTTTTATAAGACTCGTTGCTCCTACTACTACTATTGGAACTATCTGGGTATCTTTCGCCAGATTGCTCTAATTTCTGCTTGCAAATCCTGATATTTTATGGCTTTGTGTCTCTCTGTATGTAGGACACTGTAGTCACTGGGTGTGGCGATTTCAATGATCAATGCTACTTTTGTCTTCTTTTCTTGGACCACTATATCCAGATTTCCAGCATCTATCTTTTGAACTGTTGGTAATGGATGATCCCAAGTGATGTAGACTTCATCATTTAATATGATGCTTTGTGGCTCATGTTTCCAGTGTTTTTCAGCCACTTCAATACCATAATGTTTGCACAATCCCCAGTGCAGCAGTCTCACCACATTATTTTGCCTTTCAGTATACAGTCCTCCACTCATTAGTATGTCGCAACCAGCAATGAGGTGTGCAATTGTTTCCAATTCAGTTTTGCAAAACCTACATTTGTCTGTTTCTCCCACATGTTCAATGGACTTTGTAAACCAACATGTATGTAGCCCACTGTCTTGTGCCGCCAATATTAACCTTTAATCTCTTGGTTTGAATTCACCTGTCCTTAACCATTCCTGTGTTCATTCCTGATTAACATGAGGTTCTTCCAGAAGTTTTCTATACTTTCCACTATATTTATGCATTTTGCACATTTCTTACCTTCTCATCTGGTCCTTCACCTTGTATTCTTTCTTTTGTTTTTCTGGCACTTTCAGTTGCTGCCCGTTTTTTTTTTTTTTTTTATCTACTTCTGGTTTGATTTCCATTCCTGCTTGACGCCAGTATGCTTCTGCTAGATTAAGCAGAGAAGTTATCTTAGATTTATTTTCCTCATGTTTCAAAACTTGCACTATGTTTGGGTTTTGTGAGGTCAGCAGATGTGTGTGGAGTCCTACAATTGCAGTTTTGTACAAGTAATTCATTTCAAGGAGGCCCATCCCTCCTTTCGGAACAGGGAATATATAATCTTGGTATGCACTGATTTTTATAAATAATTTGGTGAGCATGAAGCATCCTTCTTGTTTTCCTATCTAATCTATCCAACATGTTTTGGGGCCAGTGAATCACTCCAAAGGTGTAAGTTAGGACAGGAAGAGCAAATTGGTTTATAGCTTGGATTTTGTTCCTAGATGCCAACGCTGATTTCAGGATTAATAAGTACTCCTTACCAAGTTTTATTCACATTTGTTCATGTTTTATTGTTGATCCTTCATTTCCCAAATATTTATACACTCCCTCTTGATCACGTTCTTTTATATCACATTCTTGTCCCTAATCAATGTTTTCTTGGTGCTGCAGTTTTCCTGCTTTAAAGGTTGCTTTTGCACAGTTATCAAGACCGAATGACATTCTTATATCATCTGAAAACGTTTTGGCAACTTGCAGTTGTACTTTGAGTTCCTCATCTGTTGAGCAATACAGTTTCAAATCATCAACAAAGAGAAGATGAGAAGTCTTTACACTTTGTTGTTTTCTAGGAGCCAAATTATAGCCATGGCCTAAGCTGTTAAGTAGACAACTTAATGGATTAAAGGAAAGGCAGAATAGCGGCAATGACAAAAGTCACCCTGAAATATCACCTTTTGAATTTTTATCCCTGGAATAATAATTTGTCCTTTATCATGGTTTAATTGCAAAGTGGTCTGTCACTGTTTCATGGTCACTGTAACGTAGTGTATATATATATATATATATATATATATCAGTGTAGGGTGTATCTTATACATTTTTAAGCACTCTTTTTATCCATGAATCTGGAATACTATCAAATGCTTTTTTGTAGTCAGGCGGTGCCATACTTTCCCCTTTTTACAGTTCTCCACTATGACTTTATTTAACAGCAAATTATCCTTTTTTCCGTATGACTTTCTTTTATTGCCCTTTTGTTCTATTGCCATAATTGAGTTTCCTTCTAAATGACTATAGACTCTGTCGGTATCAGTTCCAGTGTTTTGGTCTATAATTTTTAGGGTAGCTTGCAAGTTCACTCTTAAGTAGGAGCATTGTTTTTATTGTTGTTAGCCAGGTTAGTGTCTGTTCGGGTTGCGCATATAAATAGTGATTACTCATTGATAAATCTTCATGCAAAGATGTTAAAACTTTTAACCAGAAGTTAGGTACTGCATCTGGGTCTAGAGTTTTCCAGTTTGAGGCTTTTCTTAAATTTGTTTCAATCTGTCTAGCTGTTACTTCATCCCAGTTCGTATCCTGTACCTTTAAACTTCTTATTCTTCCTTTTACTTCTATCCATTTAGCATCCTTGTTATGTTTCACAGGATCTTCATAGATACTTCTCCAAAATGTATCTATTTCTTCTTTTTTTGGTGGTCTTTCAATTCCTTTTACCTTGTTTCCCAATTCTCTATAAAACTTTTTTTGGGTCATCAATAAATTGCTTATTTTATACTTTTCCTTTATATTAATCTGCATATCTTCTAAGTTTTTCTGCCTATGCTGAGATTTAGTTTATTTGCGATAGTGCACAATATATCCTGAGCTGTTCTAATACTGCACATTGCTTTTATCACATCTGTCTTAAGTATTTTCATTGATCTGATCCCTCTTCTATAGTCTTCTAACAGTGGCACTTCTTGTCTTAGTTGCTTTATAGTTTTCTCTATTGTATTTGATTTCTCCCCTTTCGCTCCCCCACTACCCAGTGTTCTTGTGATTCAGTTATTAATTTAGTTGCACCGTAATGTATCCTGTTTACTTCTGTTATATTGCATGGATCGCCATGTACAGTCCGAAATGTGTTCATTTGTTTTATCAAATGTCTGACTTTTGGGGTTTTATTGGCCTTCTGCAGTCTATTTCTTTCATTGATCTTAATATGTCTGTCTATCTCTATTAAGTCAAGAAACTCTTCTCTCAGCTCTTTTTCTTCTAAACTGAGGGCACAGTTTTTGTTTTCTATTTCCTGCGGGCATTCTATAGAAAGTTCTATTACATCTTCCTGTGGCACATTCTGTTCAATTTCATCCTGTGCCATCCGTTGCTCTGTCATATGAGAACTCACTGGTCTGTCACTCCTCAACATTAACTGTGTCAGTTTCCTGTTCCTTCCCTTGTCATCCAGCTTCAAGTGAATGTTTATACTCATTTCCTGTAGAAGGCTCCAAAATATCTTCATATGGCACCTGACCAATTGCTTCCTGTTCTACTGGTTTCCCCTTCATTTGGAGTTCCATTGCTCCATCCTTTTGTGGTGCTTTCTGAAGTAGATTTTCTACACTGAATCCTTCACCTTGGAGGTACTCCATAACCTTGGTTTCTATTTCTTTAACTTCTCCATTACTGATCTTCTTTTCTACTTTTCCTCTTTGTTATCTTATTTTTTGTATTATAAAGTTTTCCATGTCTGGATTCCTTTACCTGTATTTCTCTTCAAATATCTTTGGTGCTGCTCTTTTTGTATTGATTAGTTTTCCTTTCTCCTTTGTATAGATATTACACCATATTAACTCTCTTTTTCTTTCCCATGTCCATATTTCTTCTTCAGACATCTTCCTGTTTTCTCCTTACTTTGGGGATTCGTTCCATCATGATGTGATGTAACCTGTGTTAGACCTTCTACATCAAATCCATCACTTTGCAGGCACTTCATAACCTCAACTTCTATTTTTTTTAATTCTACTTTACTAATCTGCTTTGCTACATTCTCTTTTTGTGATATTTTTTTATTGTGAAATTTTCCATGCCTGGATGCCGTTGCCTGTATTTCTCTCCGAATATCTTCGGGACTGCCTTCTTTATATTGCTTAATTTGTCTTTTTGCTATGCATAAATATTGTACCATATCAAATCTCTTTCTTTCCCATGTCCATATTTCTTTTTTATACTTTTCAAAAATATCTAGGTTTTGTTTATATTTTCGCACTTCTTCAGATGCTTATTTTTCCAAACAGATCAAAGCTTCTTGGTCTGTGTACTGTTTTTCAAAAATCTGTTGTATTAATGACCACAGATTTTTATTTGAAGCTTCTGACAGTTTTTCTTACGGAAGTATTTTTCGTTCTTCCAATTTCTGTCTTAATTGTTTTGTATAACTTGTGTCTTGAAATTCTGGGCTTTCTGCATAATAGTAGCAATACATCATTTCTTTCTTATCCTCAATAGTCCACTCTGTCATCTGTATGGCTCTTCTTTGGCCTATCAGTGTTTGTGATTTTTGTGGACTGCTACTTCCTTCTACAACAAGGGGGCCATCCTCCCTCTGGGCCTGGCCTGGCTCCATTGTAAGAATGTTTCTGTATTTTGAGGATTCTCCACTGTCATTTTTTCCAGTCCTGGCACGAGTGTGCGTACCAGGATTGGGCACTTTTTTATCCTGGGTCTTGTGCACCCAGCTATCTTTTTTCATTTTTACCTACTTCTGTCCATGATATATGCTATATAAATACAATTTATATATCAGTGTTGCCTTGATGAGATTTTGTAAAAAAGTGTCCACCTCGTGAAGGTACTCACCATGACTTGAAGATTAATTCAGTTTTCAGCACTACTATTCTCCTTTGCTTGCTGACTTTTCATCTCTCCATTCGGACCTGTATGCAGAGTGGTGTTGCGGTTGTATTGGTAGGAGCAGCATTTACTTTGGTAGATTTTGAGAGAAACTCCTTAGTCATCAGTGGTAGTGTGTTTGGAAAGGCTCTAGTACGTTTTAAATTCTGATTATATGGTCTGTTAATTCCTTGTTTTCTAGAAAAGTTTGTAACATGAATGCATAGCTTTTTGTTTTATTGAGAAGAACATGGATTTTGCTGAGTTAGTAGATGTCCTACTCATTTTCCTGAAATGTAGATCATTTAAATGTAAATGTTTGTCTTATGGGTTTACTTTCCAGTCACCCTAAGCTTTATCCCACTGTACATGTAAGATTTTTTTTCAGTTGTGAACCAAGGGCGCATCTGTCCTCATAGTTGTCTTGTTTGGCTAAGAACTGGTTCTGAATTTTGATTAACAAAATAGGTATAGGCATTACTGGTGATTTCTTTCTGTGCGCTTTTTCCACTTTGCCTTTTGCCTGCCAGCCATAATTCTACCAGCTATTCTCCTTTAGTCTCTCATCTTGACTATTACTAAATGAGGGGTAAGTAAGAGTTGACCAGGTAAGGTAATTAGAAAGGGAGCTGCAGTGGTGGTTTATGCTCTAGCTTGCATCCTGGAAAAAAGGGCATATTTAGCCTAACCCCTTCACATGGGTGGGGGGCACAGATGACTCATAATCATTGCAGGGGGCAATGCCTCCATGATGTTGGTGCACACTCCCATGTACTTGCAGTGAGAGCTGCTGCCATAGCAGCTTGGTGACTGGTATGCCCATCCCCAGGATCACCTGTTGCAGTGTTCTCCTTCCTGTGAGAGATTATGAAATTGGATGGTCCCAGACCTGTCTCTCCCTCTCAGGATGGGAATGCCCATCCTTCCTACTAGCTGTGCTAAGTCCCTAAACTGCTAATCCAGCTCAGGTCATGTGAGACATAGTCAAGGCTTTATCCATTTACTCTTCTGGAGCTGGCTAAATATTATTAATAACTGATGCTATTTTATTATAGATGATTATGTGCATTTAGCATGTGTCTTTAGAACACTATGCATGTAGTAGTACATAACACAGATATCACATTATATATTAAGGACTGGTGGCAGTTAGAAAATAGAAAAGAATCCCACCATCTTCATATGGCATGACTGCCCTAGTTCATTGTTAGACTTAGACAGCATCCTTTCCATAAGAGGTTTTACTTGAGCCAGTATGTGGGAGGGGGAGAAATATTATACAAGGAGATTTACCAGGAGCCTGCAGTCAGTTGAGCTTACAGGTCTAAACACAGAAACATAAAATATTACTCAGTCCTTGTGGCAGAATAGTATAGTATAGTCAGGAAAAACAATAACTTTTTATCATTTTACTTATTTATTTTGCTTGTTTCTCAGATGGTTATCCAGTCTTCTTCAATAAAATTAAAGAAGACAGTCACTTCACTTAGGAAGAGGCTTCACTTATTGGATATAATTTGTCTTTTTACCTGGAAGACTGCTTAACAAAATTCCTTCCAAAGATTTGTGGCCAAGGGATCACAGTCATTTATATGAGTAAATTGGCCATTCCAGCCCGGTGTTATGGCTGAAATTCTATCTAAACAAAACAGTAGGTGTGGTTGGTAGTCTTAGAACACTTTTACTGTTTGTGCAGTCTGTCATCCTCAGCAAAGCAGAGAGCGAGTATCTGCAGACTAAAATCCTTAACTATATGTGTTCTGTCTGGCAAACTCTGTGTTGAGATGCCTTCCAAGGGCCTGTGGTTCAGGTAGCTTGATGATGTCGGATATGTCCGATTCTTGTCCTGACTGAAGGATGATGGTTGTCCATTCCTGCCTTACATTCCCCACTCTGCCTCAAAAGAGAATTGCATCTTAAAGATCATGGGGCATTTTTTTCTTCAAAACTTTGCTTTTCAACAAAAAGGGTGTTCTCATGCATGTTATGTTGCAAAACATTCTTGTACAAGTGCAAGATATATATATATATATATATATATATATATATATATATATATATATATTCAAAATTTGCCGTTGAATGCATAAATCTAGTTAACACATCTACCACGGTCTTGCATTAATTAGGCATGCAGGCAGCATGCAATTACGTCATTAGTTGTGTATCAACTAAATGGTGTTAATTGTACTGCTGATACAATTGATGTATTGGGCAGTTATCGTCCTGTTACAGTATTACAGTAAGCAGTGGGCAAATAAGCATTATGCTGTAGATATATGAATTTTTTGGGGGGGCAAACTATTAATGTAAGCATTTGACAGTTAAGTAATTACTTTACCATTGTGTCGGCAGGCAGAGTTAATACCATTTAGCAGCACCCAGTGATCAAATTATGTGCTGCCCGCCCCACACATGTAATTAATGTAGCTGGTCTGCATCCATACTTATGGAGTGAGTTTTTTAAAGGTATTTTTACATTAGTTATTTCAAAAAATGTTTTTAACAGTAAAGATTTGCATGCATGAAAATGCTAAGATTCAGAAAACACATTTGCAGATGATCTTTAATAGAAGATTTTTCTTTTGAGAGATCTGTCAAAGGACATTGGATTTGCAAAACTAAGTACACATTTTCTGTAATACCCAGTTAGTCCAAGAAAAGCCTTTAGTTTTTTAGTGGAGGGCATAAGCTAGTTATTTATGACCTCTGTTTTTCTAGCTGTGGCTTTGCCCTCCCCTCTTCTACAATGTTTTCCAAATACTTGGCTTCCACCATGTCCACTTTACTTTTCTTATCATTTACTTTCAAAACTGACTGTCTTTAGATTGCAGTATAGCCTG